>NC_082641.1:2617735-2847735 GCF_028023285.1 Balaenoptera ricei
CTGCCAAAATTTAGGGAAAAAACCTAGATTAGAAAGCATAATGTAATACAAAATGATGGGAAACGGACATCTTTCAGATTTACAGATCTCCTGAAAACCAAGGTGGGGAAATAAAACTGTGAGTTATTTAGTTGTCTATTTAAATGGCAGCTTAAATGATGTGAGTAAGTATCAATGATCCGATGTATAGAGATTTTAATGGCAGCAACTGCTAATTCAACCCCGGGGGACCCAGCGCCATCTCCTCCATCATAACCAGGTAATGGGCTGACTCTCCCAGGGGCCTGCTTCCCTGTTTTCTCTTTCTGTTGGAAACATTGCTCTGCTGCAGATCCATTTCTTTCTTTCTCCTCTTCCCTTTCCCGGCTCTTGACTCCCTCCGTCCTGCAGGAAGCCCCTGGTTTAAGCCCGATCAGTGGCAGGAGGGGGCACACCCATCCTCTCCTTTAAACTAAGTTATGGGCCTCTGATACCATGGTCATGATGACAAGAACCACCCCGCTGGACGCTGATCTAAAAACATGACCTTGGTAGCCAGCAAACAGAGCAGGGACAGCATGGCCATGTGATGCTTAGAGCACGGTGGCCAGCAAGGCTGAATTATTTGGCCCTGACCCGTTTCCCTTCATCGCGTGTAACCTGGGCGCAGGCAGAGATGATATTCACAGATGAGCCATGGCTGTGGTGCCTTGTCCTTCAATGCCCAGGCACACAAGACCTTAAGGTGAAGTCATTCCCTGAAGGGTACACCTCCCTCAAGTCAAATTTTAATGGAATACGCACCTCTGTACCTCAGATTTAGTTCTCTTCTCAAAAGCTTATTTGGTGCAGATGGAGACTGATGAAAAAGAAGGACTTGGGCCATTAGCTTCAAGAGAAAGAAAACTCCGCTGCTCAAGATATAAAATAAAAGAGCCATATTCCAGATGGCATATCCAAAATTGTGGAGGAAAATGCCGGCGGATGGGCAAAGTCAGAAGCAGCAGCAACAGAACCTCAAAACCTCGAGGCAAAGGCAGGAAAAGCTGAATTTCCACAGGTCCATGTCAGGACCTTTTGTGAAAGATTTGGACGTGTAATTTACTGCACTTGATTATGAGGAAATTCATTCGCCTATTGGTGCACCTGCACGTGCATGCATGCACACACACACACACACATGCCTGTAAGTAGTTAGGAAATCTCAGATGCTTTTTTTTGTTTGTTTGTTTGTTTGTTTGGTCGTGCCATGTGGCTTGTGGGATCTTAGTTCCCTGACCAGGGATTGAACCCGGGTCCTTGACAGTGAAAGCGCCAAGTCCTAACCACTGGACCACCAGGGAATTCCCTCAGGTACTTTTTGTTTCAGGTGATACAAAGGTTCAGAGCCCAACTGCTAACATCCTTGGCCTTTCCTCAGCATTGCTCAGGCCACATATTTATTATTTGAGGAAGAAAGTTGACCTGCACTGAGATATTTTCATCCTGCACGTGACAGCCCTCTGCAGGGGTCCCACCTGTGTTGTGCTGGGGCCTGCTGAGCGCTTTGGGAGCAGGCGGCCACCATCCTCCAGGGCTCTCAGCTGGTGCCTCTCCTGCCAGCATCCTCCTGTCTTGCCTGAGTTGGGCTCAGACTCCATATCCAGGCGTTAGAAACACACATCTTCTATTTACCAACACAAGCTGTCAACTCTGCAACCTCACATCACAAGTAAGAGAACGAGTGGGGGTATAGATAATGCCCAGAAACAGTGAAGTGGGGCGTCTTAGGTGGGCTTCCAAACACCTGTGTGAGGGACCCCTAACAGGAAATGTGAGTTTGGGAATGGGAAGGTAGCCAGTGCTGGTGGACTCATGACCAGACAGTGGCCAGGTATGAAGTAAAAAGTGCAAAGCAGAGGATGGAGAAGGATGCAGGTATTTGGGTGAGTGGTCCACGCTCTACACCTAATCACCCTCCAAAGTGAGGAGGTCTGGAGGGTAAGCAGGGGGCACACGGTGTCTGTCACTCAAGTTGACTCCCCTTCAGTAAGAAGTAAACATTTTTCATCTTCTTGTTAACTCTTCTAGCAGGAAAGGACACAGCCATCGGGGAAAGGGGTGAAATGGGATCACAAATGCAACCTCACTTCTCATTTTGCCTCCATCTGCACATGGAAGACAATTTAAGACTCAATAAAGATAATTTGTTGGTCACCGTATAATCAATATTTCTGGTAAAAGTTTATGTTAGAGGTTACAAGATTGATATATCCATTTAAACTCATAGTACAGCATTCAGTCTGAATTTTCCAGACAAGTTTATATTACTTCGGGCTGAATTGATGAAAAATAGAAAACTCTTTACATAAGAGTGAAATGTGATGAATCTAGTTCCCAGTTCAGAAGTTTCAAGTAGTGTTTTCCTGGTCATTTTCCCGTCTTTCTGGGCACAAGGAGAGTTAGTGATGGGTAAAAGCAAAGTATAATGGGAGCCACTGGGAAGGAAACACTGCCTTTAACAAGAAGCCCAATTCCCACCTAGGAAATGGGTTGAGGCAGCAAAAGTGGTCCACTTGTTCCCCTGTAAAGTCTGTTCTTGCTGCCTCAGCTGCTTAGGGCCTGCAGTGCAGC
Source organism: Balaenoptera ricei (assembly GCF_028023285.1). Lineage (NCBI taxonomy): Eukaryota > Metazoa > Chordata > Mammalia > Artiodactyla > Balaenopteridae > Balaenoptera > Balaenoptera ricei. Next base: position 2,620,328 of record NC_082641.1, read on the forward strand.
AATTTCTGGAGTTTGGTCTAGTTCATTCTCATCCCCAATAATTTAGAAAACATAGGCTTCATTCACTTTAAAAACCCACATTGACACACCCATTAGAATGGCCCAGATCCAGAACACTGACAACACCAAATGCTGGTGAGGATGTAGAGCAACAGGAACTCTCATCATCGCTTGTGGGAATGCAAAATGGTGCAGCCACTTTGAAAGACAGTTTGGCGGTTTCTTACAAAACTAAACACACTCTTAACTATATGATCCAGCAGTCTCACTCCTTGGTATTTACCCGAATGAGCTGAAAACTTACGTTTACACAAAAACCCGTATATGATGTTTATAGCAGCTTTATTCATAATTGCCAAAACTTGAAAGCAACTAGGATGTCCTTCAGTAGGTGAATGGATAAATAAGTGATGGTCTACCCAGACAGTGGAATGTTATTCAGTGCTAGAGAAAATGTGTTATCCAGCCATGAAAAGTCATGAAGGAACCATAAATGCATATTATTAAGTGGAAGAAGCCAATCTGAAATGGCTACATACTGTGTGATTCCAACTATATGACATTCTGGAAAATGTCATATCTGGAAAACGTTCAGAGACAATAAAAAGATCAGTGGTTATCAAGGGGAAGGGCGAGTGAACAGGTGATGCACAGAGGATTTTTAGGGCAATGGAAGTGCCCTGTAATGTACTGAAATGATGGATACATGTCATTCTACTCCTGTCCAAACCTATAGAATGAACAACACCAAGAGTGAACGTTAATGTGAACTAAGAACTTTAGGTGATGTGTCAATGTAGGGTCATTGATTGTAACACATGTACCCCCTGGTGAGGGATGCTGATATTGAGGGGGCTATGAGTACGTGGAAACTGTACTTTCATGCAATTTTGCTGTGAACGTGAAAGTACTCTAAAAAAAATCAGTAGAAGATTTGAATAGACGCTTTACTGAAAAAGATGTAAGAATGGAAAATAAGCACATGAAAAATTGCTCCACATCGTTAGTCATTATAAGAACATAGTTAAACCATAATGAGACACCTCTATACTATTAGAATGCCTAAAAATGCCAGAGAAAAATGGACAGTACCAAGTACTGGCAAATATGGGACCCACTGTAACTCTCAGACATTACTGGTGAGACTGTGATATGATCCAATCAGTTTGGGAAACAGTTGGCAGTTACTTAGAAAGTTAAACATACACTTACCCCAGGACCCAGCCATTCTATTCCTAGGGTTTACCCGAGAGAAGTGGAAACATACATCCACACAAACACTTGGACACAAATGTTCACAGCAGCATTATTCATAATAGCCCCAAAGGGGGACAACCCAAATGACCTGGTGAGTGGATAACAGAGTTTGGTGTATTCATATAGGTCATACTGCTCAGCTAGAAGAAGGAACAGTAAAGTCGGGGTGATGCACACAGACACACACAACATGGGAGATATCAGAAGCATGACGCTAAACCAGACACAAAAGGGCCCCAAGCATGTGACTCCACTTATGTGACATTCCTGGAAGAGGAAAAGCTCAGGGGACAGAAGTCAGATCCGTGGTGGCCAGGAGTAGAGGGTGGGGGGAGGGGTGCTACATAGGGAAGGAGGGGACATTGTGGGTTTGAGGGAATTGTGCTCTGTCGTGATTGTGACTGTGGTGATGGTTACACAACTGTGAGCACTTGTCCAAACTCAGGGGCTGTGGCTCTATGCTTCAAGAGGTGATTTTGATGTATGTAGATTATAACTCAATAAATATGATTTTAAAATATTGAAATAAAAGACAATTTAAAATATTGAAATAAAAGACAAGTCTAATTAGTTTTGATTTTTACCACTTCCCTCCGGCATAAGACCACGTGACATTTGCTGTGCGGAGGTGAGTGGGGGAGGGGAGAGGCGGGACCAGGGTGCAGGGGGTATCTTCTCCTACCTGAAACAGCCCAGGTGAGGGTGCAGGTAAGGTCAGAGTGATGCTCTCTGGTAGTGACAAGGTCCAGGCTCCTGGTCTGTCAGCGCAGTGGAGGGGGCCCACACAGCAGGGTGAGGAGGGGACACCCAGAAAAGCCCAGGTGTCCTTGGAACTGAAGGTCAGTGTCTGTCGGCTGGCGAGGCTGCACGTGGGCACTGACTGCACTTGTCTGCTGCTCCAACAGCGACCTGGTGCCCTTGTCCCCACAGAGCGCGCAGCCGGCGGGGTGTGCCCCGGAGTGGTAGACTCTGCTCACGTCCAAGGCCGTGCCTTCCCACTGCAGTTCCTTCCCCAGCCTTCATGTGCCTTGCTTTTGAAAGTCAGTCTATTGGAAGTGACTTTTATATAGAAGGGGTAACCCTGTAACAAATGGCCCTTCCTTTTTTGTGATTATTTTTTTAGGACCACACTGGAAGAGACGGTAGCGGCATGTTAAATGTAGTACTGAAATTTCAAAACGGCTACATATTGCCTGTTATATTTTAAAAGTTCTAAAACCTAGATACGTTTCAGTATTTTCTACTTGTGTGAGATAAACTATTCTACGCCAGTGTGAAATAGCACCGTCAGTTTTTAATTGAGTGAAAATTTTATTATCTCCCTCTTGAAGCCCCCTGTGACCATTTATCCCACCACACCCACTATCTAGGTGCACACGTGCACCCACACACGCACACACACTCCCACATTCTTCATTATTGCACATATATTGTCTTTTTTGGGTCATCAGGTTCCTCATCTTACCGTCTGTGGCCCATGCTCGTTACTAGTGAAGCCCATTCAAGGAAAAGTCATACTTTATTACCCTTTATCAATCAATGAAATGAGTTTTATTTTGCTCATGCTATAAAAATTGCAGGAAGGCAAGAGAAAACTCTGTTTGCAGCATCTGCTGGGAGCCACTCCACGCATAAGTGCAGAAATGGCATTTATGAGCCCACTCGTGTGAGGCTGGAGGAGGCAGATTCATGAAATTGGCCAAGATTTGGATTAAATTTAAACCATTCTATACAGCTCGACTTTTGATTAAGGCTGTGTGTGCAGTGAAAACCTCCCATTTGAATAGAACCTCGGTCTTTAAGAACTTTGAATGTGTGCAAATCTAAATTGAGCTCTGAGCTTGATCTGGCGGTGAACAGTGGGTCAATTCACATTCAGCATTAAGGCACAGACGAAGGACAGAGCACACCATCCTTTTAAATTTTGGCTTTGGATCAGAGTTTTTAAAAATCAGGATCAACACAGAGACAAGTCACTCCATTTTACTTACTAAATTATGAGACCAAGTTTCTAAAGAGAAGATGCCAGTAAGACAATTGAAACCAACAAAGGAGGGAAAAAAAGAATGCCGTGTGTATCCATCCACACACTCCCCCCTGAAAAAGAAAAGCTTACCAGGTGACGCAGAGTGGCCTTTCGAGGTCCCAGAAATGAGTACTTCTCTTTTTCATAATAGTACCCAAGGACCCATTTGATCATAATACTTAAAAAAAAAAAAAAAAAGAAACTGCTTTTGATCTGACTACGCCAACCTAGTCTTTTCCCTTTACATACAATTCTACATTTCCGTCTGCCACTGTTCTCTTTTTCTCTGATTATCAGCAGATGTGAATGGACCATCCTAAGCCTCAGAGCTTATTTTAATATCTTTAAAAGATTCTCATCTTATTCTCCAGGAGCCACAGGATAAGAGATGAAGTTATACATTTCATGGTGAGGCTGGGGCTCCTCGTGTCAGAACAATTCTGGGACAAATACTTGAAGAGGCTTGGCCTTAGTCCCACTCACTGTCGAAGCCAGCAGGCAGACATGCAGGCAATGGGGTTCCCAGAGGATTTGGATAGCACAGTGTCCCCCAAAGACGGCCTGGCTCCAGACTGCTAATTATGTGGATGTTGAGGGTAGGTAAGAAAATTTGCTTTCAAAAGTTGGCCAAACACTACAGTTGATAGCCTTTTTCCATAAAGACACACTCACTTCATCTCTAATAAGATTCTGTGCTGCTGGGCCACTTCTAGGGGACCCCATAGCACAGACTTCTGTCTCCTGCTCTATTTCCAAGGATGCAGTTTCCTCTCTCATATGACTCCCTCTGCCTGTGTCCAGGAGAGGAGACAGTCTGTGCCCACGTGCAGTTGGATTATGTGGGAACCCCGGCACAGCCACACAAACGAGGCGTTTGGAGAAACAGAGATGCCGAACTCAACACATAGAGCAACCCCCAAAATACAAGGAAAGTGAAATATATGTACCACATCTTATATTACTCAGCCATAAAAAGGAACGAAATAATGCCATTTGCGGCAACATGGATGGACCTAGAGATTGTCATACTGAGTGAAGTAAGTCAGACAGAGGAAGACCAATATTGTATTATATCACTTATATGTGGAATCTAATTTTTAAAAAAAGACACAAATGAACTTATTTACAAAACAGAAACAGACATACAGATATAGAAAACAAATTTATGGTTGCCAAAGGGGAAACATGGGGGAGAGGGATACGTCAGGAGCTTGGGATGAACATACACACACTACTATATATAAAATAGGTAACCAACAAGGACCTACTATATTGCACAGGGAACTCTACTCAATATTCTTCGATAACCTATATGAGAAAAGAATCTGAAAAAGAATGGATAGATGTATATGTATAACTGAATCACTTTGCTGTACACCTGAAACTAACACAATGTAAATCAACCATACTCCAATAAAATTAAAAAAAAAAAAAAAAAAACAACTAAAGTAAAATAACTGAGTCGTCCAGGACAGTTATTCTGTAATGGAGTGCTGCTTTATAGTTGTGAGCTGGAAACTACAAACCAACCCTTATAACTTTATTTAATAGTAGGCGATTGTGTCGGCCTTGTTATCCCATACACAACACACAATGTTAAAATCTTCTTGCTACCTAGAAAAGACATATATTCACAATTCATTGGTGGGAGATACTCCATCTCTGGAACCTGCAGTATGGCTTCAAGAAGAGAGTCCATTAGATCCCATGTGGTAAGGAATGGAGTCGTGAGGAATGCTTTCTGCTAACCCTTGAGAAGCCCCGTAACTGCTTATTTTCTTCCTTTTATAGACATTGTGGTTGATGATCACAGAGGTCCATGCACCTGCTGGGAGGCTGAGACAGGGAACTGTCAGCTCTTGACCTTGCATGTGAACAGGTAGTTATTATGGATGTGGATGCAGACATATGACCCTTGAGCCGTGTGGCAGGGACCCCGCGCCTGAGGAGCAGGTGTCTCCCCTCAACATGTCTGCAAGTTAGCTCGGGATTCAGAGTGAAATCCAAGGGAAAACGGGTCCAATTCCCAGGCGAGCCTATGTAATTCCCTGGAACCCACATTGTCATGGAACCACGGGGACTACTTCTGAGATCTACTAGATGGAAGAGGCATTCCTGAATGGCAAGGATTTGTGAAAAGACAGGGGTCTGAAAAGCAGAGGGCTGTGAGAGGCCATGCACTGGACTGGCCTCTGAGGCCTGGATTCCAGGCCACTTCTTCTGCTAATGATGTGAATTTGGTTATTATGTGAACTTGCCCCCTTGTCAGTCTCCCCATCTGAAAACTGAGAGGACTGTATTAGAATTTCCTAGCAACATCTTTAATGGTTTGTTTGGCGGATAACTCACCAATTCCCAACTCTCAAGTTTCTGCATATGATGTGAACACACAGATCATTGCAGCTGCGTTTACTTCTGCTTCCCTTCTCTGTACATCAGGCACGTGCCGATTTTCTTAACAATGTCCCAAGTAATGTGGAGATATTCATTGCATTTATATGCTCACTCATTTTTCTCACATGTGTACAGCGGGCTTTTCCAGAGGCCACAGGACTGGGCTATCCCAGCTGATTAAGTACAGAAGCAGAGAGAAAATCAGGCTGCCTTCTATGGAAGCAGAGAGGAAAAAGATTTGCAAAAATGTAAAACTATGACGTCAATCTCACTATTTTCTTTTATGTTTTGGAAATGATTGTTATTTTTTTTTAATTGAAGTATAGTTGATGTGCAATGTTGTGTTAGTTTCTTCCGTACAGCAAAGTGATTCAGTTATACATATACATATATTCTTTTTCATCTTCTTTTCCATTATGGTTTATTACAGGTTTTTGAATATAGTTCCCTGTGCTATACAGTAGGTCCTTGTTGTTTATCTATTTTATATATAGTAGTGTGTATCTGTTAACCCCAAACTCCTAATTTATCCCTCCTTTCCTCTTTCCCTTTGGTAACCATAAGCTTGTTTTCTATGTCTGTGAGTCTGTTTCTGTTTCATAAATAAGTTCATTTGTGTCATATTTTAGATTCACATATAAGTGATATCATATGATAATTTGTCTTTTTCTTTTTGACTTACTTCACTTAGTATGATAATCTCTAGGTCCATCCATGTTGCTGCAAATGGCATTATTTCATTATTTTTTACAGGTGAGTAATATTCCATTGCATATAGGTACCACATCTTCTTTATCCATTCATCTGTCAGCCATGTCTTGGCTATTGTAAACAGTGCTGCTATGAACATTGGGGTGCATGTATCTTTTCGAATTTGAGCTTTCCCAGGATATATGCCTAGGAGTGGGATTGCTGGGTCATATGGTAATCCTATTTTTAGTATTTTAAGGAACTTCCATACTGTTCTCCATAGTGGCTGTATCATTTTACATTCCCACCAACAGTGCAAGAGGGTTCGCTTTTCTCCACACCCTCTCCAGCACTTATTGTCTGTAGATTTTTTGATGATGGCCATTCTAACCAGTGTGAGGTGGTACCTCACTGTAATTTGGATTTGCAGAAAAGTGTTTTAACACATAAAGATGTGTTATATAGATTAACATGCCATGGTTTCACTTTTGAATTAATTAATAGATATTTAACACCTTTCTCAACTTTAATTTTTAATATGGTGAAAATTAATAGATTAAACCCACCTAAATGAAAGCTCTTTGGGATCTTCAATAATTTTTAAGAATATAAAGGAGTCCTGAGACCAAAGTCAAGAGAACTACTGGGCTAGTGGGTATCATTTTATTATTAACCTAATCAAAACACCAATTTTGTGAGGCAAATCAAATGAAATAAGTAACATGACATACCTTATTGATGTCTAACCCTTGCATCATCTGTTATTAAAATTGTATATTATTGAATACAATGGATGTTTGATCTGGTAAGGAGGCCTTTGTCACATTTGCCATAGAGCTAGATGTTATTACAACTTAATAGCAAAAATATTCATTCAACAGTGATTTTGTTTGGTTAATATATGACTAAATACACATCAAAGTGTTTCTTTTTTAATGTATAAATGTGTGAATTGTAAAACTTTATGGAGACAAGATAATGAAATAATTATTGACAATTAATAGTATAATAAATGTTTGATTAAAAGGAAACAATGTCTAGTGTGAAATAAAACAAAGAACAAAAACCTTAGAAATGTTTCATTTTCTTAAAAAAATGAGCAAGGGAGAAGAGGAACCCAGTCTGCAGGGAAGAGAGGGGCACAGAAATGCGAAGAGGAGCGTAGTCTGGGGGACGCCTAGGTTTCTGAATAAGAGAGGAAGGCAGGTGCAGGAACCCGAGGGGCCTCAGACCCAGGCTCTGGTGCTGCAGCCCCACCCAGCTGCCCCTCTGGAACCGCTTGTGGATGCTGCCTCTGTGGGCTCCCAGTGAATCTCAATCCTAGTTCATATACTTCCTTTTAAGAGCATAAAAGGGTCCTCAGACCCAAAATTACCAGAACTGTGGGCTTCTCACAATTTACATAGTGTCCTGGCGTTTTTACAACCCGGCATACCTAACTATGACGTTGTTGACCCCAAGAAAAGAAAGAGAAGGTGGAGAAAAAGAGATAGAGGGAGATAAAAAGAGGAGCCAGGGAATGGGAAGGGATGAGAGGGATGATGGAAAAGACTTGACTCACAGCCCTGGGATCAGGCCTCTGTCCCTTCCAGAGCAGAACTCAGAACTCGCACTAGATCAAAATCTTGACGGTCAAGTATCCTCCAATCCTTTCTTCTTTAGAGCGCGTGGATTTTATGCCAGTTTGCTTTTACAGATGCTTTTCTAAGAATAGCACTTTTCCCTTAAAACGCTCAGCGGGAGCGCCACAACCCCGACAGGAGCTGGCCCTGGATTCTGTAACAGGATTGTCCATTCTTTCCTCCTTTCTGGACCATCCAGGTCACCTGCGGCTGGCAGACTCACCTGTGCCTCTGCCCAAAGGCCAGGGAGACTCCTGGGAGCAGCCCGGAAGCCCAGCCCCACTGCGAAGTGTCACGTGCAGGGACATTCCTGCGACTGCGTGGGACACCTGCTGAGCCTAGCCTTTCTGGGGGTCCCCCGGCCCAGGTAAGTGGTGTCGACCCCCGATGGGGGCTGCTCTTAGTACCAGGAGAGGTGAAAGGGAGAAGGGCTGCCTCTGAGGGTCTCGGGGTCCAGGTGACAGACGTGAGGCTGAAGGGTCGAGGGGAGATGAGCCTGGACTCTGCCTGCCCCCTGCCCCCAGCCCACCTGGCTCCCACCTGGGTCTCACCCTCCCCTCACTGGGCCTTGTTGTGACTCAGCTCTCATATCCCTTCAGTCCTCTACCCCCGTCCACCCCAGTCAACCTAGGATATTCAACCCCTAGGAGACCTCGGCCACCCCCGCCCAGGAGGCCCAGGCAAGGCCCTGCCCCCACTCACACGTTTAGTCCTCAGCCTCGGGATTCAGTACAGTGCTCATCTAGCCCTGACACCCACATCTGGATCAGAGACCCCTCCTTCTCGGACCCCGAGATCAGAGAAGTGACCACGCTCTTTTGCAACCATGTGTGTGTCTTCATCTCTCGCCCACCCCCAGGATTTGAGGCTCTGGGATGTACAGTGTGCAATATTCTGGTTTGTTCTGGGTCCCCAGTGCCTGGCCAGTGGAGGGCATTCGTGACCTTGGGGATGATGAGGATTGGATTATCGAGGTCTCCATCCAGTCATGGGCACCTCTAGCCTCTTACCTGTTTGAGCTCTCTCTGCTCTACCTTGCAGAAGCCAAATGGGTACCCGCCTGCCTGGATGCCTTCCCAAGATGGCCATGACCTTCCTTGGGCTGCATGACCTCCGGGAATGACGCCAGCAGAGTAAGGAGTCATGGAAACAGGGGAGCTGAAGGGACGGGGATGGGAAACAAGGAAGCATCCTCAGGGGCTTGACACGTGCCGGGAGGACGTCCTCAGGGAGCTCGGAGGAGGGGCTGGAGGGCTGAGAAGAATGGAGGGCTGGGGGAGGAAGGGAAGGGGTTCAGGCAGGCGGAGGAATGCCCAGCGGAGAGAGCTGGAGGTCCGGGGGTCGGCGTGGAGACCGTTCCAGCTGGGAGCCAGAGCCTGGACCAGGACATCTCAGGGAATGGCCGGATGCAGCCTGTGGATGGATGCAGATATCACACAGACCACTGACAGCAGAACGCGGGTGTGAGTCAGGAGACACACCCTCCAACTCCTGCTCGCAGCGCGTGCCCCAGGGCTCTCTCACTGGAAAGGTGAGCCTTCAGTTAAATAGCCCTGGGGTCTTCTATCTGCTGACGAGCCACCGCAGGAGGACCAGGGCACCCCCCCCCCCCCCGACACAAAGAGCAGGGCACAGGAGGATGGGTGCTCAAGTCAGGGGGAGGGAGAGGCACCTATTAGCTGTTTCTATGATGGGCTGGATGGACCGGTGGGGTGACCGGGGGCTCTTCTCCAAGTCTGCGTGTGTGAGTGAGTGTGTCTGAGTATAAGTGAGCTGCTCGTGAGAATTAGTGTGTGTGAGTGAGGGCGTGCAGGGCGTGAGACCGCATGCCTGTGTATTCGGGAATATGTGACTGTGTGCGCCCTTGTGTATGTGTGTGAGAGTGTGGGTGGGTATGAGCAGGTGTGCAAGCCCAGGCCCAAGCCGAGGGGTCCCCTGCTCTCTCACACAGGCCCCTCCTGCCAGTACTCGCAGGGGTCTGATGTCAGTAGGCGACTTTAATTTTGTGCCCGGAATATTCCTCATTAAGCTTTGAAGAACACTTGCCAAACTCAGGATATTTTGTCTACGATTGCTTACCTTCGGGCCTCAGGCGGTCTCGGAGTGTTTAATTTAAAATAACAAGGCAATATCCCCATCGTGAACATTTGCCATAGGAAAGGGGGAAAATCAAAGCTCGGACCAGTTCAGCTTGTCACAGGCCGGGGGCGGTTGCCTCTTGTGTCTGTGTTTGATCGACAGGCTGGTGGGCAGAGAGGGCTGCTCAGGGGGCCGGCGTCCGGGTAGACTCTCACCCACGTGGGCACGCAGAACTGGTGGTGAGCCTGGGCTGGGGACCTACTGGCTTTAGCAGAGTGTAGGCTAGCCTGTGCACATCTGCACCCCGAGTAGGACAACCGGTACAGCGGTTACGTGTAAAACAGACCCGCAGGCCCTTGCTGGTGTTCTCAGCTGGGGTCAGAGTGCTTCCTCAAAACATTCACCCAGGACAGCCCCAAAGCTCGCCACGCAAAACCTTGTTTGTGGAGACCCCAGGGCAACCTAGACGCTGATGTTCTGTTTGGGGAGAGCTGGGAGAAGCGGTGGGGGGAAAGACGGGGAGGGGGGAGGAAGGGGGGAAGGGGGGAGGGTTGCTAAACATCTGGTGGAAGCAAATTCATGGCCAAAGAATAACATCTGTTGCTTAAGCATGAAAGTATAGGGGCTGGAAATATAATAAGATTCATGGTTCTAAGTAGATTAATTTTGTAATATTTGCTTTTCATCCCCTGCATTTCATACTCAGATTTAGACTTGGGAATTTCCTCAAAAAATCACTCATACGGCTCTGTCTAATGGCCCTATGGAATGCGTTGCCCGGCCAGATTCTCATATCGCCTGCTTGTCCTGGGGGCCGTCCAGCCCCCTGTGTGGAAGCATCGTGTTCTCTCCTACCTGCAGCGACTGGCCAGGCGGGGTTGGTGCTCATCCGCCAGTATCTGCCTCAGAGACTGTAATCTCAGTGAAGACAAGCATTTGTTACAGTGGGTGACTGAGCGAAGGCTTCTATTAAAATATCTTCAATGTAAATACGGGTAGCTGAAATTATCTATTGGCAACTCTAAAGAGGGTAAAATCATTCACTCTCTGTATTTTGCTCTGGTGACTGGAACAAAATACCACAGACTGGATGGCTTAAACAGTAGACAACTTATTTTCTCACAGTTCCAGAGACTGGAAGTTCAAGATCAAGGTGTGGGCAGGGTCGGTTTCTCCTAAGGCCTCTCTCCTTGGTTTGTGGATGGCCATCTCCTCCCTGTGTCCTTAGGTGGTCATCACTCTGTGTGTGTCTGTGTCCTAATCTCCTCTTCCTATAAGGACACTGGTCAGATTGTATTAGGGTCCACCCTCCTGGCCCCATTTCACCTTAATTACCTCTTCTGAGACCCCATCTCCAAAGGTTCACGTTTGGAGGTAATGGGGTTTAGGAGTCAACCTATGTATTTGGGGGGTCACATTTCCACCCACCAGATCCTCCAACAAGAGTGGAAACAGGGCTTCCGGTCTCTGAAGGACAACCACTGAACTGCACTCCTGCAGAATCCCACAACTGATCGAGTTTTATTCCTGTGAAAAGCCACTTGCCAGGCCTGGAGTACTGAAACCACATTGCCATGTCAGCGTGGTATTTCCTGCTTATAACTTATTCAGCAGTCAGTGCTGGTCTAAGGATGGAAACAGAATACTGTGAAGAAATGCGTTGTGCTGGTCTTCTTTGCAAAGAACACCCAGTATAGGTGGAAGACGACAGCTGCCACCATGTATTAACATATAAGCTACCCTTTTAAACGGTTCATCAGTCAGTAAAATTCAGTTGTCAGCTGAGTAATGTCCCCTAATGGAACTTGGACCAAACTGAATACTGGAACTGTGAAGAGGTCTCAAATCAAAGAACTCCACAGGTGTTAACTTAATATCCTGCTCTTTCAAGGTTTGCTGTTAAAGTATCTTCTGATTTTGGCGGCAAATGTGTTGCTGAAAACTTGTATGCTCAGATCTACGACTCCAGCTGGCATCTGTCTTATGGATCATGCAAAGGGTGGATCCATCAGAACGAGCATCTCAGAAAGCCCTTCTTTGCTAAGATAGCAATTTCACCCTAAGTTCATCAGGATTTCTATTTCAGATTTTCTTTAAATGCGACAGTTGTGCTCTTTTCTCAGTCTCTGTAGGGGAGGGGCTGACAGCGAAGGGAAATCTCCGTTTCAAAAGGACAACTGGTCAAATATAAATTTAACCCTTTGGATTTTCTGGCTTCTTGGTAAAGCATGTGCTATCTCACATTTGAGAGTTTGGGGATAAAATGAAAGAATGTGTCTTTGCAGGGCCAGATTGGTGGAGAGTCATAGGGAAGTGCCCACCTTGGACCACACTCTGCCTCTGGCCGGGACCACCATCTCTGTGCTCTCCCTCAAATCTGTGGGAGAATAAGGGTGACTCCAAGCTCGTTTTTCATAATCGTTCCCACGTGACAAACACAAATAACATAAATATTCTAGTGTATGTTTTTTTTTTTAACATCTTTATTGGAGTATAATTGCTTCACAATGGTGTGTTAGTTTCTGCTTTATAACACAGTGAATCAGCTATACATATACATATATCCCCATATCTCCTCCCTCTTGCGTCTCCCTCCCATCCTCCCTATCCCACCCCTCTAGGTGGTCACAAAGCACCGAGCTGATCTCCCTGTGCTATGCGGCTGCTTCCCACTAGCTATCTATTTTACATTTGGTAGTATATATATGTCCATGCCACTCTCTCACTTCGTCCCAGCTTACCCTTCCCCCTCCCTGTGTCCTCAAGTCCATTCTCTACCTCTGCATCTTTATTCTTGTCCTGCCCCTAAGTTCTTCAGAACCATTTTTTTTTTTTTTTTTAGATTCCATATATATGTGTTAACATACGATATTTGTTTTTGTCTTTCTGACTTACTTCACTCTCTATGACAGACTCTAGGTCCATCCACCTCACTACAAATAACTCAATTTTGTTTCTTTTTATGGCTGAGTAATATTCCATTGTATATATGTGCCATATCTTCTTTGTCCATTCATCTGTCGATGGACACTTAGGTTGCTTCCATGTCCTGGCTATTGTAAATAGAGCTGCAATAAACATCTCCTTGTATTTGTCTGGCCGGGAGTGAAAGACTGCTGTTCCGAGAAGTGGAAAGAGCCCCTGGCCCGGGGCAGGCCCGCTCCTGATCATGGAGGGTGGAGGGCAGTTGGTGGTGAAGAGGAGGTTACAGGATGCGGCTGAGGGACATCATTTGTCCCCAACGCACACGCTGCAGGTCAAGTTGTTCAGTTAAACCATGAGGCTGCGATGTATTCCATGCTGATGGTGAGGCACAACGGTGGTCCTTTGGTTACTGTTTCCTGTCCCCTTTGCTTTGCATCCTCAGTGAGTCCTGGGTTAAGTAAGTAGGGGCCGGGGTTGGGAAGCTAATTTTCATCTCACGTCTTCCTCACACTCCCATCCTGAGATGTATGTAAATAGATTCTATATTTTTCAAAAAGAATGCTGTACAAATAAAAGGTGGCAAACAAGGAAAAAAAAAAAAATGTTAAAATGCCCCATAGTGGGCCTGTGGGTATTTACAGTTGGAGGGAAGGCTGCTTTCTGTTACCGTCTGAATGTATAAACCTAACTTGATCACCTTCTGAAGAATTTATGAATCATGCTTAATAATCAGCTTTAGGCACTTCTGAGGGAAACGTCACATTTTGAAGCTACAAAGGTCCCCTAAACAGCTCATGGGAAATGACCCTGCATCCCATTAGATGAGAAAATCCGCTGCCGTAGGATGGGGTGTCAGAGCTAAACCACTTCAGTCTCGACCCACTTCAAAATGTCAAGGAGCCTCCACTTAAACACTTGATTAATCTACAAGGACCAGAGCAGACAGCTCCTTCCCTGGGAAGGAGAAAAATCTTCTTGTGTTATTTTTTTCCTTGAAGAAACTTTTCCTTTGCACTTAAGAAAAAAAAAAAAAAAAAAACCTTCTCTTTTTTCCGCCTCTCTCATATTCATTATTTTCTGTCTTTAAAAAGGCTTTTATCTGACTTTTATCGCTTCCACATGCCCGTGGCCAATGCCAGCATCTTCCCATTTTACAAATCTGCCCAGGTACAGGCTTTATCTGACTCACACCGGCTTACCATTTTCCTATTTAAATGGCTGATGGTGAATCAAAGTCAAATGTGAAGGTCAGGAAGATGGTTTTGGAGCTTTGTGATCATAGATACAGACAGGCTTACTTGACAGAAGAAAAGCAGCCTGACAGAATGAAGTTCCCACCGGTTGTCAGTATTACAACCTACATTTGGAGTGGTTTGGGCTCTCCATTGCTTTTTCTTCACTTATTATAAACAGTAATACATAATTATTCTATTTATTATACATTATGTATAATTTGTATTGATAATACCATTAATAATTTATTTGTTACACATATTATAATTAATAAATTAGAATAATCATTCAGGTAATTTGAATTTTAAATTAAACTAGGTCCCATAGAGCTTACCACATAGGTATCTTATTGGGAAAGCATTACAGAACCACTGTAATTCCCACAATTACAGCCATCATTATATAATCATCATATTTCCACAGAAAACAGATTAGTTCCTGATTGCTTATTGCTTTGTTCTGGGAATTCCATTGTTCAAAGTTGTCTAGACATTTAGTTGAAATGAAAATGTGGCCAGTGTTTCCTAGTTATTTCACATTTAAATCACTGTGTACTTCAGGACTCATGAGTGTTAAGTGTGTCTTTGATGCCTGGTGTGTATTTCCGGTTTCGGGGAAGTCCTGAGCCTTTGTGGAATGTTCTTTCCTGGGGAGTCCCAGTCAGCTTCTTCAGGTGAGGGTGGAGATTTCCCTGATTCTTGGGAATCTCTCACCCTTTCATACCTGTTAGTCATTTTGGGTTTTGAAGTGCACTTCAAAATTTTCTAAGAGGGTAGATTTTATGTTGTGTTCTTAACACAAAATTTAAAAAAAACCATTTTTTTTTAAATG
Organism: Balaenoptera ricei; assembly: GCF_028023285.1. Lineage (NCBI taxonomy): Eukaryota > Metazoa > Chordata > Mammalia > Artiodactyla > Balaenopteridae > Balaenoptera > Balaenoptera ricei. The sequence continues at coordinate 2,635,385 of NC_082641.1, forward strand.
AAAAAACAAAGAAGGGGACCTAAGATGACTCTGGGAGGTGTGGGTGGTGTCTATTCCCTTGATGGTGGTGGTGGTATCCTGGGAGTTCACATATGAGTTTGCAAACTCATCAAATTGTATGCATGAACCACATGCTGTTCTTTCCATATCAGGGACCCGTCCACAGAACTGTTTCAAAGGGCAGCCCAGCCCTCGGGGCACCATGGGGCAGGCAGCAAGCTGATATCATTGAGTCAGTAGAAAAGTAACCCCCAGAGCCCCCTGGAGGCCAGAACTCAGCCTTGGTCTTGCAACCCCAATATGAAAACCCACCTCTGTGAGTAAAGTGTGTGTTAAGGAGATTCTGGGCCAGGCGAAGTATGGGCAGGATGGGCAAGCACGTCACACAACAGAGGCTGGACCAAGTGCTTCTCTAGCCAGCAGCTCCTGTCTCTCCACCACACGCATCTCTAAAAATCCTGCTGCGGTGAAATAACCCTCAGCAAACAGCTCCTAATCTCTGCTTTAAATGGAACAGAAATGTCACCTTCGTCGTAGAATAAATAACCCATCTTTCCCTCATTAAGGTAAATTCCCAGCCTGGTTGGATTGTAACCGGAGCTGAAGTCCAGGAAGCAGTATTTTCTCACCCTCGTGATGAGGGCCTCTCATGGCCGGCCACCTACCATCCCGCAGCCAACCAGTCTCCTCCACCACAGGGGGAGGCTGTGCCCCCTGCTGGGCGTCTTCCCTTCCCCCCTCTGCCCCCTCCCCGCTGAGCCAGCCCACAGCACCGTCCCAGCCTCCTAGCTCAGGAAGGCCCGGCTCTCAATGCACAGAGTGATACTGGCCAGAACGTAGATGCCAACAGAACTCTGATCCATAGCCTTGGCCTTGCAGAACTGAAGCTAACGGGCCCAGGACTCTCTGGACTCGCTCAGTGACTTCTGTGCCCGTTTCCAACTCAGCACCAACCGCAGAAAGCCTAAAACACGTCCTTAACCGATCATGTAGGACACCCACCTCTGGCGGGCCTCCTCCAGCTTCCCCGCGCCCCGGCCTCCATCGGGCCCACCTGAGGCCCCCTCTCCTCCGCCTGCCTTTGGGTGTCTGCCGAACACCGTGTGGCAGCCCCAGCCCCTCGCCATGGCCACTCTGAGTAAACAGCCCCTCCCGTTCTCATCTGGGTGGTCTGCTGTGACTCCCACTCTCCCCAGAAGGCAATCATCCAGCGAGGGCGCAGGAAGTGCTGACTGCTCGCCCAGCGCTGCTGTAGGTAGTAGCAGGCCTGACACAAAGTTAGCATTTCTGACAACCGACTGATCCCATGTCCTCTGCTCTGTGCTTCCAGAGACAGGGATTCCACAGGGCAGGCCTCGTCCACGTGGCCGGAATGCCCAGGACGCGTGGACTTGGGTCTGTGAAGATGGGGGTGTGATGTATTCTGATTCACTCACTGGTCCGACAGCCAGGTGCCCTGTGGAGGAAGGTGTCTTCCAGCCACTGCCCCAGACAAGCGATGGACGCCCAGTGCCACACGAGATGCCCTGCTTTCAGTGTCTTCACTCACTGAAGGTCTGAAAGACGCTCCAGACCTTTCCTCTTCCCTTGGCTCTTGGAGTGATTCAGAAAAAAAGTCTATATCCTGTTCCTTCCAAAAGACACAGACTGCTCCTGGGCAGGGGGGTGGGGGTGGAGGGGGGGTGGGGACAGATGACCCTTGGCCCTGCAGGAGGTCTCAACTGCTCCATGCCCACCCGGGGTCCCACACGCCCAGAGCCCGCTGGTCCCCCCATATCTGCCCCAACACCGGCCCAGGACATTAAGTTTCCCATTAACATGACCCGAGCAACTGGGACTTTCCTGCCCTGTGACCTCCCTAGACCAGGATGTGGTTCTCCTGGCGATACGTTCCGATGCTGTTAACTTTTTCACATCATGTGGCATGTGGGCCTGAGTTATGGGCAGTGAGCCAAAATCAGCAGGTCTTTCTCTGTGAAGTTCAAGTTCCCTCATTTCGATCTGTGCACCTCAATGCCAGCTTCCCTTCCATTTCTGCTGTGTGCTGTTTTGTGCGAGTTCAGCTCTCTGTGCTGGCCTGGGATGCTCCCCCAGGAGCGGCGGAGGGTCCAGTGATGACCAGCGTCCACCAGGCAGGACGCCTGGCTCCCGTGGAGCACTGCCTCTGTGTCAGCCAGGTGTCGGGTGTCACCTCATCCAAACCCCCTCACCCCTGCTGGTGAGCACCCCATCTCAGGGGCACGGACTGGAAGCACTCTTTAGAGGAGAGATGTGTGTTTGCACATTTAATTTTAAGAATCCATTTTTTTTTTTTAACATCTTTATTGGAGTATAATTGCTTTACAATGGTGTGTTACTGTCTGCTGTATAACGAAGTGAATCAGCTATACCTATACATATATCCCCATATCCCCTCCCTCTTACGTCTCCCTCCCACCCTCCCTATCCCACCCCTCTAGGTGGTCACAAAGCACCGAGCTGATCTCCCTGTGCTATGTGGCTGCTTCCCACTAGCTATCTGTTTTACATTTGGTAGTGTATATATGTCCATGCCACTCTCTCACTTCGTCCCAGCTTACCATTTCCCCCTCCCCGTGTCCGCATGTCCATTCTCTATGTCTGCATCTTTATTCCTGTCCTACCTCTAGGTTCTTCAGAACCATTTTTTTTTTTTAGATTCCATAATATATGTGTTAGCATATAGTATTTGTTTTTCTCTTTCTGACTTACTTCACTCTGTATGACAGACTCTAGGTCCATACACCTTGCTACAAATAACTCAGTTTTGTTTCTTTTTATGGCTGAGTAATATTCCATTGTATATATGTGCCACATCTTCTCTATCCATTCATCTGTTGATGGACACTTAGGTTGTTTCCATGCCCTGGCTATTGTAAATAGAGCTGCAAGGAACATTGTGGTACATGACTCTTTTTGAATTATGCTTTTCTCAGGTTGCTAAATATTGACAAGTACAGTCTCAGAGAAAATAAAAATTATGACATTTATGTGAAATACTAAAAGGGGTCATTATGTCGCTGCCATTAACATTTTCGTGGAGATGATGCACTGACAGAATTTTGGACCAATCAGATCATAGACTGAGACAATAAATGAGACTAAATTCCCTCATCACCTGCTCTTCATACCCCAGAATTGTAGGCATGGTAAACAAAGTAATTTAAGAATAACATACAGTGATTTGGAAAAATACTCATGACTTGGGGATAATAATAAAATTAGAACGAAATGTTATCTTTGTCTGCTCAAGCTGTCATGACAAAATGCTACAGACTGGGTGGCTTAAACAGCAGACATTTGTTTGCTGGAGGCTGAAGTTTGAGGACAGGGTGCCAGCAGGGTCATGTTCTGGTGAGAGCTCTCTTCCCAGCTGGCGGAGGGCAGCCTTCTCGTCGTATCCTCACGTGGCAGAGAGAAAGCGAGCTCTCTGCTGTCCATTCTTATAAGGGCACTAATTCCTCCCTGTGGCCCCACCCTCATGACCTCATCGAGACCTAATCACCTTCCAAGGACTCCATTTCAAACACCTTCCTACTGGGGTTTAGGGCTTCAACATCAGAATTTGGGGAGGGGGGGTGGGGGACACATTCTGACTGTAGCAGAAGTCCATCACAAAAATGTATGTGAATAATGGAACCTGGGGTCAGGGGAGAGACCATCTGAGAAAGTAGATACAAATTGACCAAAGTCAGCACATTGGCAAAAGCACCTCATCCTGGCTGTGACCTCAGTGAGCTTCTGCTCTGGGCAGTCTCTGCCTTGGAAGAGTTTTGGCCCTCCTCCAAGCTATGCTCTCTCACGAACATTTGATTTTATGGCTGTAATTGAAGTCCTGTCAGCACCTCACAATTTAAATGATGGACTCATCCTCAGACAGTTATAGTATCTTCTGGATGTCAGGAGTTTGTTGGGCATAGAGGTGCAGGGTTGAGTCAGGGAGGATGGGGGACCCACTGACCCAAGCCCACCTGAGCCAGCAGGAAGCTTTTCTACAAGGTTTTTCTTCCAGGCAGTGCTGGAGGTATCAGCCTATACAAAGGAGGATGTGTCATTCCAGGGTGGGTGGGGGACTCGTTGTTCTGTAAAGTGTGAGAGAAACAAGACCTGAAATAGCAGAGCCCATCCTAACACTTCTAGGGGAGAGTAGGTCAGAAGAGATGTCCCAGGGGAGGGGCCCTGGGAGGTGGAAGATCGCAGTCTTCTATGCCTAGCTGGTGCATGAAATCTTCAAGTCACACCTTCATGCCCCTTCCCTGATCAGTTTCTTGTAATTGGATTATAATTTGGTCACTTGTGTCATTACCCCATGGGGACAGAAAGAGTTGTCCTGAGCAGGGATAACTGGGTCCCATTAGCAATGACACTTTTCATAAAAACTTTGGGGATCTACATCAGTTTCATGCATTTGTCTCTTGAGGTTGGTTAACCTGAATTTGTCCTGGAGACAGCTCTGCTCTTGGGGATGGTGATACAATCACCCTCCTTCTGTCTTTTTTCCAAAGCACTCACTGTTGCCCTTTCATCTCCCTGGCTGCCTTTCTCTCCTGAAGCCCCTGCCACTCACCTTAACCCTCCTCTCGTTCTGCAGAAACCCTGGTCTGGACAAATAGAATAGTAATACCTGACTAGAGCTTGCTTTCTGCCCGTTGGCAGGCTGAACCAGAAAAATGCAAACGTGTCTTCTACACTTCTGCACCCGTCCTATCTCTCTTAGACTCACACAGATGGATCACTTCTTCGCCCTCTTTCCCTCAACCAGACTCTATCACCTCTCCTTACTAATTTACTATAGATTAATGGACCCCATAAAGGCTGGTCTTTCTGTTCACAGCCACTTGCTTGTCCTTCCTTGGCTATTTTTCTTTGAGAATCACTGAGTCATTCATTTCTTATATAGTATTCTCCTGAGGTACATAGCATATTGACCTTAGTCTCTGGAGTTCGTTCTTTTTCTCTTTAAAGAGAACCTTTAAAACCCTATTGAAGTGGTCAGTGAAACTCAGTCAAACGGACACTTGCTGGTCTTTGCATACAACCTTCCAACCCTCACCAAGAGAGTTGCTCCAGGTCAGACAGACCTGGGTTTGGGTTCTGCCGGTAACTGGGCGTGCACATTTGAGCAGTTTACTGGACCTGCCCAGCTTTCTTCTCCAGGATAATGGTGCCTCCTTCATTGGTTCATGGTATCAAAACTAAGCTGTCCCGATGAAAGGCATCTAGTGTGGGGTCTGCCTCTACTCAGGTCACTGCACACCTTGTGCAGGTTGTAGGATCCACTGTGGGAGGGAGTGAGAGGGGTGTGATCCTACCTACTGTTTAACCCTTAGGTCGTAACTCTTCCCAATCCACAGAGAGGAGGCTGTGGACTAGCCATGGCCCTGATCGCTCTAACTTTCCAGCATGCTGTCTAAGAACATATATATATATATATACACACAGGAACCTCTTCCCCACCCGCACTTAATATCAATAATCCATTCCTAACAACCAGACATGCTGCTAACAGGGAGCCTGTTTCCAAACATTACACATAGGAAAAATTAAAGCACATGACAAATCAATCCAAAACCTACAAATAATATTATAAAACTGAACAGAAACACAAACTATCACGTGGATGTAAAATGTTTTAAACACTGTTTCCTGGTGTCCAATTAATGTTTTAAATAGTTACTCTTTTGCATCAATGTCTCCTTTTTTTAAATTGTAGTCAATTTTCTCACTCAGCTCACTCCTTTCACAATAATTGTATCACTTTTTTTTCCACACAAGAACTAGGCAAAAATAAGATCTAGGTACAAGAGGTGAAGTGGGGGAATTCCCTGGTGGTGCAGTGGTTAAGAATCCGCTTGCCAATACAGGCGACACGGGTTCGATCCCTGGTCTGTGAAGATCCCACGTGCTGCGGAGCAACTGAGCCCCTGTGCCACAACCACTGAGCCTGCACACTAGAACCCATGAGCCACAACTACTGAAGGCTTCGTGCCACAACTACTGAAGCCCGTGTGCCTAGAGTCCATGCTCTGACACAAGAGAAGCCACTTCAATGAGAAACCCGTGCACCGCAACGAAGAGTAGCCCCTGCTCACCACAACAAGAGAAAGCCTGCAAGCAGAAACGAAGACTCAATGCAGCCAAAAGTAAATAAATAAATAAATAAATAAATAAATAAATAAATAAATAAATTTTTAAAATCCACCCCCCCCAAAAAGGTGAAGTGGGAAAGATGCTAGTATAGATGTTCCAGGGCAGGGAATGGCTCACTCCCAGGAGGACACCATGATGCCCCTGCACCCTGGACATCTAAGAATGCACATCTTCTTTGATGGCCTTAGCACACTTTCCAAATGGACTAAATGTGATTTTGTTGAATGACTAATCGTATTGGGAAAGTAGCCCAATAGTTTTCTGGCACGTCGTTTTAGTAAAACTACTTCCTGAGATTGGGAGACGTCATCATAAAATTTTTTTAGTATCATCATTGGCCAGAAAATATTTCATTGAAAAATATATACATTATAAGAAGTTGGGTCTTAAAGACCAAGAGGTAATCCACAGGAAAAATATTAACAAATAAATGTCAACACAATTTGCCCATAGGTTTTTTTTCAATATTTACTAACTCATTCATTCAACTGACTCTATATTTAACAAGTAATTATTAGGTGATCCAGTTATGGTATGGATTAGAAATATAATTTGGAGAAAGATATAAATATAGGCCCTGCTTTTGTAAAGTTTACACTTATAAGGAAAAAAAAAAAAAAAAGAGAGTTTTCAAAATGTACTTAAAAAAAAATCAGAAAGTCAAACAGGCTAAATTTCTTTCTTTTAGAGTTACACAAATTTAAGTAAAGGACATATTTATAACAATACTGGAGTAATCCAAAAATGGAAAAATTAAAATCTCTTCTATTCACTCTTTTTTTTGCTAGATTGTTGACGTGGCTCTGGGTGTGTTCCTGTCCATATCTGGAACGTATCTCCCACACCTAATGTCATGTCCTTATAAACATACATGTATATATGTAAGACTATATATGTAAATATATATGTAAATATATATGTAAATATAAAAATATATGTAAAATAATTTCTATATGCACATTCATATATATGTATAACTTGACTTTTTAAAATTTGACAATATGTAGCTTGAGTCATATTTACACGTGGGCCTAGATTACTTAAAAATGCATATCGGAAATTGGAACAACCACTAAAAAGTTGTTAAAAATAAATATGAGAGATAAAATGCTAAGATCTGCTAAGAGAGGAAATAAAATAGAATCACAGAAAGTTCAATTAAAACCAGAGAGGGCAGAAAAAGAGGAAGAAGAAAGAAGCAAAGAACAAATACAACAAATGAAAATAATTACAAATCTGGTAGAAATAAATGCAACTGTATCAATTACCACTTTAAATGTGAATGGTCTAAATAAATTAAAGACAGGGGTTGTCACATGGTTTTAAAAAGTGGATTAAAAAACCCTATTTTTTATCTAAAAGAAGCTAACTTTAAATATAAAGATACATAAAAGTGAAAAGTAAAGGAATGGAGAAAGCCATGTCAGGCCAATACTAATTAAAAGAAAGTTGGAGAAGCTGTATTAATTTCAGACAAAGAAGACTTCAGAACAAGGGGATTTATCAAGGATAAAGGAGTGTGTTACATAATGATAAAGGGGTCAGTCCTCCAAGAAGGCACAGCAATCCTACAACTGTATGTACCTAACCTATACTTAGTATACTTATGTACTTAACCTATGATACTGAAACACGTAAAGGAAAAACTGATAGCACTAAAAGAAGAAATACATACAAGCACATTTACTTGATGATTTTAACCCCTTTCTGTCAGAAATAGATCAAACAGACAGAAAACTAGAAAGGATACATATAATCTAAACAGCATTAATTGACTTCTCCCGACTGACTTTTACAGAATGCTCTATCCAATACCAGCAGAATACACATTCTTCTCAAGCTCACATGGATCGATTAACCACGATAAACCACTTTGTATGTCATAAGCAGACATTAACAAATTTAATATTCTATAAATCATACAAAGTATGTTCTCAGATCACATGGAATCAAACTAGAAATAACAGAAAAATGGTTGAAAATCCCCAGTTATTGGGAAATTAAGCAATGCCTACCTAAAGTTTATTTGGATCAAATCAAGGCTTCTTAGAGAAATAGTTGACTTATTTAGGACTGTGGTGGGAAATATTTGGGATGAACTCTGAATATCTTAGAGTGATAGAAAGTAAGGAAGTGCTCAACATGCCCACACACACGTGTTGCATGCACTCACATGCACATCCATGTACACATACAATATGGGGGTATGTCAAAGGGACACAGGAGCTAAGTGAAAGAATTCACCATGACTAAAGCCATTTTCTTTCAAGCAACACAAAATAAAGTAACATTGGATTCTTTCCTAAAGTATAAAATGAATATTCATGATCCCATAATGATATAAATAATTTATTCAATAAGTAAATAAAGGAGGAAAATAGACCAATACCCAATACAGAAATACTACAGATAATTTCTGTAGCTACTCTACTCTCTGGAACTGGAGCATAGCTCCCTCTGCCTTAAGTGTGGGCCCTGCAAAGCAATTTCCTTCCAAAGGGTACAGTAAGCAGGGGGGTAACCTTGCAGTGGAGAAAATACAAATGCTACCTCAGCCAGGTAATGAAGGTCAACACCAGCAGTGATAAGTCATGTTGAAGGCATGGACTGTTGATATGATGTGTTGAGAAAGGAAGTTACCTCTGAGGTCTCCTTGATAACCCACAGACCAGCCTAATCATGAGAAAACACCAGACAAATCTCACAGAGAGACATTCTACAAACTACCTGATTGGTACCCCTCAAAACTGTAGAGGTCATCATAAACAAGGGAAGTCTGAGATCTGTCACAGCCAAGAGGTGCTTAAGGAGACATGCTGACTAAATATAAGGTGGTATGCTGGATGAGATCCTGGAACAGAAAAAGCATATTAGGAAAAGAAATCAGGGTATCTGTATAAACTGTGGACTTTTGTTAACAGTAATATATCAATATTTGTTCTTTAATTGTGGCAAATGTTGCATATGAAGGTAAAATGTTAAATATGGAAGAATATAGGTATGGACATGTAACGTGTCTATAATATCTTTGCTGTTTTTCTGTACATTTAAAAGTTTTCTTAAATAAAATTCTATTTCATAAGAAATCTAATTGCTGATTTAATCTTTCTATGAAAGTTAGAGCATCTCGCCTATGAAGACATGCAAGATGATGATCATGGTTGGAACTAAAGAGGTAGCTGGAAGGAAATAGATTACTTTCAGCCACCTCCCAGGAGCCTTAATTTGATGGACATTCTTACTTGGCAAAGATTAGCAGCTGAAAACTCACAGGACTTAATTTCACTTGTTGCTGCAAATCCCCACTGCCCTTCATACATTGCTGGTGCCGTGGTATTGTCTCTATGTAGCTACACCAAAGAAGAGTAAGTCAGGACTAGGCCTCAAGATAAGAGCACTTATGAGTTTGGAAAGTAGTCATAACAGAAAAGACAACAAGGACAGTCAGCTAATAGCTTGAGTATCAGAGCTCCTTGGGCCAGCTTAAGTGTTTCAGAGGGGCTGTACCCTTCCTTCCCAGTTACACAAAGAGCCCGTGTAAATTAGCAATTTCTGCCAACTGAACTATTCACCTCCAAAGCACCCGTTTATTTAAACTCAATTACTTACATGACCAGGGCCAGTGATTTCTAAAAAGGAGTCTCTCGTCTCCCGTGACAGGTGTTCTGCCAAAACTCAGCATGAATTTTGTTTTCTTTAAAAACTACCATTTCCATATAATTGGATTAACCCAGCATGTGACTATGGCCAGATGTCGAAGTTTCCTAGATTAAGTAGGTCCCTCATGTGACTTTTCTGAGACTTCTCTCATAATATCCTGAAATTTAAAATTGAATCATTGGCTAGAAATGACCTTCGAGTTCCTTAAGACATTACAATTGGTGGTCAGAAGGAAAACGACCAAGGGCTCAATTAAAGTTTCGGACGTGCCAGTAGCCATGGTCAGAGGTCAAGAAACAACGTGTTTATTAATTGCTTGCAGCAACCTTTAATTTTGCTAAGGTGTGTAGGAGGGAAAAATAATTCTCAAGTAATTATGAAATTCACAAAAAGTCCAGTTATTTGAGCTTTCAAGCCTCCTTTAAAAAATATTTCAACTGCTAAAAATCCATTTTATTTCTTTCTCCAGCAAATTCCATCTTTATCCTCTAAAGCCTCAGGGCTTCTGCTAAGCAAATATCTATCAAAATCCTACTATATGTTGCAAACGGGAGGGTTATAAAACTGCCTGCCCTCTAGAAACTTATTCTAGAGCAGGAAATATAAAAGCACACAGGAGATTCAACATGCAAAATTCTGAGAAAACAGAGGGAAGTATTATTTTAAGTTCAGGGAAGAGATTAAGGAGCGTTTCATGGAAGAAGTGACACTGGAATTGGATTAGACTTCCAAACCTGAGGAGATCTCTTCATTTTGGAAGGTGGGTGGGCACCCTTTGGCTTCACAACATTGTTGAGTTTCTCTTTGACTACATTAAGTCTGTTGGAACTATGAGAACTAAAACACTTTCTGAATTTCTGTCGAAAGGTGAGATTAGCATATCCTTCTTGTGATTGAGATTAGAAACCTATGCTGAGTAGGGGCAAGGGACAAGCTTTAACGGATTAAAAAGCTCCATGGGGCATCTGTAAGAGCACCCACAGCTTTTTTTTTTTTTTTTTTTTTTTTGGCGGAAGTGAAGGCTTCTCTTCTTGAATGTTCAAAACATACCATTTTCCATCATAACACATTTGGAACTACTCCCTGGCCCACCCAGTGGGGTTCCAACCTTGATGCCCCCAAGTACCCACACACACCCTTTGGAGACCCTTCCTCAAAGGTAACCCTGGATGATGTACCCTCCTGAGGATGACTCCCAGCTGACTTTCTAGCACTTCCCATGCCTGACTGCTTTTATATTTTTTAAGTGTCATCTTTAGAAGGGCTTAATGGCAACCAAGTTTGGTCCATTTGGTCAGCAGCCCCTCTTCATGTGGGTGACCTCAAGTTCTGTCCATGTAGAGACACCATTTTGACATGAAGGGCAGGCCCTTTCCTGATTCCTTGTTGTTCTCTCCATGATTGACCTCTTTTCCAATTTCTTTTCCTTGAAAAACTTTCAGGCATGCTATTGAGACCCAGCTTCTCTGCTTAGTCATTCTGTGATCCTGGGCATGCTATTTAATTCTCTAAACCTCAGTTTCTTCTTCCATAATATGGCAACAAGAATAGCTCCTGACTCACGGTATTACAGCTGGAATTCAGTTAGAGTCCTCTTTTTTGTGAAATGCACTTTGTAAAACATTAAATGCCATGCTGGTCTGGGTTGCAGCTCCGTGGAGGTCTATGTGGAGACATGTGGACCATCTCAAATAAAGGTAAGATGCTTCTACTTCTGGTCAATTAATACACCTGCCAAATGTGTTTGAGGCATTAAACATTGTGCGAACATATTATCACTTTATTTAATTTATATAGAAACTAGCTTATTTAATTATTTTTAAATTTTTTAGGTAACCATGAATATATATATAACATATATATATTCTTTTTCAGATTCTTTTCCCTTGTAGGTTATTGCAAAGTATTGAGTATATTTATCTGTGCTACACAGTAGGTCCTTTCTTTGTTTGTTATTTATTTTGTAGTATATGTAGTAGTGTGTATCTGTTCATCCCAAACTCCTAATTTATCCCCCCCGCCACTTCCCTTTTGGTAACTGCAAGTTTGTTTTCTATGTCTGTGGATCTATCTCTGTTTTGTATATAAGTTCATTTGTATCTTTTTTTTTTTTCTTTAGATTCCACATATAAGTGATATGATATTTGTCTTTGTCTGGCTTACTTTACTTAGTATGATAATCTCTAGGTCCATCCATGTTGCTGCAAATGGCATTATTTCATTTTTTATGGCTGAGTAGTATTCCATTGTGTGTATACGTGTGTGTGTGTGTGTGTATACACACACCACATCTTTATTCATTCATCTGTCAATAGACATTTAGGTTGCTTCCATGTCTTGGCCATTGTAAATAGTGCTGCAATGAACATTGGGGTGCATGTATCTTTTCAAATTATGGTTTTCTCCAGATTTATGCCCAAGAGTGGGATTGTAGGATCATTTGGTAGCTTTATTGTTAGTTTTTAAAGAATCTCCATACAGTTCTCCATAGTGGCTGCGCCAATTTTAATTCCCATCAACAATGTAGGAGGGTTCCCTTTTCTCCACACCCTCTCCACTATTTGTTATTTGTAGACTTTTTGATGATGGCCATTCTGACTGGTGTGAGGTGATATCTCATTGTAGTTCTGATTTGCATTTCTTTAATAGTTAATGATGTTGAGCATTTTTTTCATGTGCTTTTTGGCCACCTGTATGTCTTCTTTGGAGAAATGTCTATTTAGGTCTTCTGTCCATTTTTTGATTGGGTTTTTTATTTGTTTGTTTGATATTGAGCTGTAAGAGTTACTTGTATATTTTGGAGATTAATCCTTGTCAGTTGCATCGTCTATAATTTATACAGACACTAGTGTATTTAAGTGGTACTAAAATAATCACCGTAAGAAGAAATTTGTAGAGATTTATAATAACATTATCAATTGTTAATCTATATCCCAAAGTAGCTGAGGGTCAGATTAAATAAATTTCACAAGCTAGAGTTTAACATATGCAGAATTTGAGCAAAGAAGAATCAGCTTCCCTAAGATGAGGTAAGCGTTTATCAACGGGACATGAAATTGATTGAAGTGAGAAGACTGTAAATATTTTGGCTGACACAGCCAGATAGATGGTTTGAAAGAAAGTCAGGACCTGGGGCTAGTCTGAGGATATTTGGGAACTGCTATGACTTTAAGAGAATATAGATTAATTTTTTTCTTTATTTTTGGTAAGAAAGCTTTAGCAAGCCCAAAACCTTGACATGTGACTTTTTACCTATCCATTGATGAGGCTAAAAAGTATCTAATTTGAAGAAGGACAAACTTTTCTTGAGATAATTTAAAATAGATTTCAGCAATCTCTGCCAAAAAGCGAGACAAAACAAACAAAACCTTACAGAAGCCCAGATTACTGTAGACGTAATCCAACAGACATTGACATTGGAAAAGAAAAAGAAAAGCACAAAATTACTATTGGACCAGTCACTCCTGTTTCACTGTTAATATGAAAGACTCATCCAACAGTTAGTTTCAATTCAGTAAAATGGTAGCAAATCCAGGATGAGCGGGTTTAGAGTGGCTAACAACTCTGGAACCGAATTCACCGCAGGGATTCTAAGTAGGAAGGGACAGGAGAGGTCATTATGGTCAGATGCTGTAGGCAGACCATGGCCAGGAAGTGGAGGACTTTCAAAACAATAAATAAACAGTCTGGCAAATAGTTCTTTATCTGAGACACAGAGAAAATCTCTAGAAGAGCTCATGGCTCCCCATTGGTCCCAGCTCCTCAGCACCCACCGCCAGCTCCAGCCTCGCCCTCCCTTTCCCCACTCCGTTCCTGGTCCAGACACACATAACGGCTTTTCATCCCAGACATAACTCTGTGCCTTGGGATGTGCTGCTGGCCCCCTCTTCAACCACCACTTGGAAGCCACCTCCTCCAGAAACCCTTCCCAGGGCATTTTAGGCTGGATTTTCCACTCTTCCTATTTGAAGATCACCTACCAGCTGGATTCATGGTTTTCTTAATTGGCTCTCCAGATGCAACCAGAACCAGGAGGGCAGGGCCCACCCATCCTCATAGCAGAAGTAAAACCAACATTTCTTGTATGACTGACTAAGTGTTAGGGTTACCATGTTGCGGGTGTAGATTTGCTACTTTAAAGTCACACACTCTCTGGGCTTGGGCTTGATTTCCTTCCCACCCATGTACCTGGCTTAGTCCTGTTCCGCCAATGCCCTAGGATACGCGCATCTTCTAGAAGCCAAAATTGTACACATTCAAGGACTCTGGAAGCTGGCGTGCACACAACTGTTGCAGGCACATCTGGCATTTTTCAAGCTGACTCTTCTTTCCCTGACGTTTTTAGTTGAGTTGAGAATATTCAGATTCCAGAGGAGCTGTCAACAGGCCTGTCACATTCATCTTCAGATGACATTTGCTGAGAATTTTTCAATAACATAATGTGTATAAAGCATGTGAAGAGGGGAGTGACAGCGAGATTGTGACATCAAGATGCTAAAGCCATGTGGGGAGACTGCTGCACAGAAAGTTTTGATTTGGGAATTCTGCCTGATGTGGTTTGTGTCCCCTGAAGAGAGGGCAAAACTCACACCATGTCCTCATGAGCCAGATGCAGATGCCCGGGTGGCGTGGGGAGAGCCTGGCTGTCCTTGTGAGGTGACTGGTGCACCAGGCACAGGGGGTCGGTGAAGGAAGCGATTCCTGTTTGGGTGCATCTATTTCCTCATTCTTACTTCTCAGTGCTTCATTTATGACTCACAGTATTACTTACTTTGGAAGTTCTTTGGAATTTTTGAGTTCCCCTAAACAACTTGCTGAGTCATCAAAACAAACAACAATATTTTTTTCCCCCAGCCCTTAAAATATATATAATCTGGGTCTCCGTGACTACAAGGATGCTGGGTTTCACAATGGATATTGTGACCAAACTTTAGTCAGGCTCCGCTGAGCCAACTTCACCATGAGGTTTCCACCTTGGCCCTGTCCTTGCCAGGCCTACACAGTCCAGTTGTCAAAGAAATCCCCATAGTCTTTCTAAGAATCCCCCTACATTTGATGTCTCTTCATAGTAACTTTCTATTCAATGACCCTCTTATTCTGCTTGTTGGCTGTAAATCCCACCTGTCTTCTTTGTGTTCAGAACTGAGCTCCATCTCTCTTCTCTATTGCAATAGCCCTAAATAAAGTCTTCCCGGTAAGGAATTAATAAATGTCAAGGTAAATTTTTTCTTTAACAATATGTACTTAAGGTTATTTCCTATCTTCCTCACAGACGGCTCTTCTAGGTTTTGCCTTCGTCTGGAACATTCTCTGCTTGTCTCAGTGACCTCACTACCAAACCCATTCGACCACACACATCTGACTTCAAGGACAGACTTTTTCCATATTTTTTTCTTCCTAACATTGCTGTTTCAGCTCTTGGGTGCAAACTTAAGCATACATTTAAAGGGGATACAATTTTCATAGTAAGTCTCTGGTCTTTTTCTAAATCAAAGAATTTGGTGGGAAATAGTATGTCAAATGATATCACTTTACACAGGAGAAAAAAAAGCTTTACTGAGTATGTGGAGATTCAGTGTTTAGGAATAATTACGTGTAGCATGTTACTTCTTCCACCTTCTGTTTGAAGGACTCATTTCCAGTTACAATAGGATGCCAAGGTAATTTACTATGTAAATGCAAAAATGTTTTTGCCTTTTATTTTTTTATTTTTCAGAAAGTAATTTTAAAAGATATTTCAGGACAATACGAAATACTTGTGTAAGGTGGCCCTACATACACACACCACCACCACCACCATCACCATCAAATACTCCCTCCCAAAATAAATCTTTTGTTCCAATTTCTATAAGGAAATTATTTATAATAGAGTAGGAAGCTTTTAGCTTTGGTTAGGATTTTCTTAAATCTGAGGCATCATGTGGTAGTTAATACTCCCTACATTGTTTTTAAGAGCAAAATGTAGAAATGTAGAAAATGTAGAATTAGAAGTATAAAGCAAAAACTCAGAGTTATACCAGAGTTGAAGCATCAATCAAAAACATCTCTTGAGAGAGATGGTACTGCTCTTGTGAAGGTTGTAGTGAAATTTCCTAGAACTCTATTAAACTAACCTGAGAGCTCTTAAATAAACAGATTGCTAAATTACTACCCTTGAAAATTCTGATTGAATGGGAAGTACATTTTTTTAAAAATCTTATTTTAATTAATTAATTATTTTTTATATTTATTTTTGGCTGTGTTGGGTCTTCGTTTCTGTGCGAGGGCTTTCTCCAGTTGTGGCGAGTGGGGACCACTCTTCATCGCGGTGTGCGGGCCTCTCACTATCGTGGCCTCTCTTATTGCGGAGCACAGGCTCCAGATGCGCAGGCTCAGTAGTTGTGGCTCACGGGTCTAGTTGCTCCGTGGCATGTGGGATCTTCCCAGACCAGGGCTCGAACCCATGTCCCCTGCATTGCCAGGCAGATTCTCAACCACTGCACCACCAGGGAAGCCCAGAAGTACATTTTTAAAGTAAAGTTCTCTAATGATTCTCATGATGGGACAATGTTGACAGCTAATGAACTGAACAAGGTCATGACTAGACCACAAAACCATGTCCACACTTAAGGATACCTTGCCATTTTGTTTCTAATAAAATTGAATGCAAGTCTGAATTATGAAATATTGGTCATTTACAGTTTTTAGGTATCTTAGAGATGTCAAAAACAGTACAAACCAATGGTTTTCAAACTATGCTTTACTCCAGAGAATAGGAACTTGGGTAAAAATATGTAAAGGTGAGAGAAGCAATGGGGAAGGATGAGTCAGAATCCACACAAAAAAGAGAGCATCCTCAGTTACTTATTTTTATAGCGTTCTTCCACAAACTTCTCTTTAAATAAAACATTTCCCTGCTTTAAAAAATGTTTGACAGCAATGATAATACAAGTGTTTCTCAAATATGTTGAACTGCAGATTCCAATTCAGTTGCTCTAGGTTTGGGTGGATATTTTCATTTCTCACAAGCTCCCAGGTAATGTTGCTGCTGCTGATGTAAGCACCACAGTCTGACCAGCTGGGATCTAGACTAACGTTGTCCAATAGAATATAATGTCACCCACATATGATACTTAAAATGCTTTTGTAATCCCGTTAAACAAGTAGATGAAATTATTTTGATAGACTTCATGCAATCCAATATAGCTCACATGTTATCAATTCAATATGTAATCATTATAAAAATGTACCAACAAGATATTTTCTTTTTGTGTATGCTGAATCTTTGAATTTTGGTAGATATTTCACAGTTCAGGCGCATCTCGGTTTGGATTAGCTACATTTTAAGTGTTCAAGGGCCACACGTTCTACCATCTTGCAAAGGGTGACTCTAGATCAAAGACTGATCCAAGGTTCCAATGCTTTTCAAAAGCATCCCAGTAAGGTATGGTCAACCACTCCCCAAACATTTCAAATATTCCAAATCTATTGCCTTCTAAAGTTATCAATTTATCTTCAGTCAGCTTTCCTCCTCCACCCACCCCACCTCCATTTAGGTTAAAATTCCTCTTGTAGCTTCTGTTCATTGCTTCCAATCTTAATTCTTCAAGTTGTATAAAATTAAGCTAATCTATTTTTGACATCAAGTATTTTCAAATATTGGGGATATTTTTTTCAGACATTCTCTTAAGCTACATAGGTCTAATTTATTTCTTCTGACCTGTTTTTGAGGGATTTCTGTCCAAACCTTTTTTCTCTGGATGTCATTTTGCTTTGCCCCTTTTAAATTCAGAGCACCGGGCCAAGAGCGACATTCTAGCTATAAGCTAGCTAAGGCAGTCCTCATTTTAGGAGTTACTCTGTTAATTCAGTGGGGGGGCAGCTCAGCACCTCTCAGAGAAATGCCTACTCCCACCCCCAGGGGCGACCTACCTCCCCAAGTTAGGAGCTCCTTGAGCCCTATCATCCAAAAGACTGCTGGGATTATACGGGCTTCATCTACTTTTGGCAAGTGCCATTGTGTTACATTCAGCTCATTGTCCCTGCTAGAAAGACATATTTTATGCTAGAGCCATCATCCAGGGAAATTATTATTACTTCAAGCTTTAAGCCACGCCAAAAAAATCAGGACAGCTTGAACTCAATACCCACATCCAAGTGATGGCAAATTCCAGCCTGGCCTTGAGCCAAGGGGAACATCCTTGGGGAACTGTTTTGAAGTAGTGAGGAATCTAAATTGCATTATCGTGGCTATGTTTCTCTCTCCTGTCCAGGAAGAAGGTAATATTTGCAATTGCTTTGCTGACACTGGCACTCAGCTATATCTGTTATATTCCTCATCTAGAAATCAGTAATCTTGGTCCCCAAAGAAAATGAAGTTCTCTTATGTTCTTGATGAGCCTGGCGTGACCCCAGGGGTAGCTGCTCCTTTTCCATGTGCTTCTGGGTCATCCCTGCCCACTTCTTGGTCTTGGGTTGATGTCCAGTTCTCTACACTACTACTGCCAAATCTGCCTTTCTCTTGTGTAGAATCATAACTGCACCTGTTCAAGCGTCCCCCTTACCTTGTGCTGTTCTGTGGCTGCTCAGTATCATTTGCAATTAAGCAATGATGTCCTTCCCATCTTGTCTCAGCATGCCAGGATGTAATCAGCCCAGGCCCAGGGCTGAGAACTCACTGACAGCCTGAAAGTTCCCCTCTTTCAATCTATTTATCTAATTTGAACTTAATTTCTTGTTCCAATACTTAGTTCCTTTGCATCTTCTTGTCCAAAGTATCTTGGACATCAACAAAGAGTGTGGGGTAGATTAGAAGCTGAGGAATTCTGTGTCTCTCAATTATCTACACAGTATTTATACAATTGTCATGTTACCAATATCAAGCCATGGCTGGAGGTTCTTATCTTTCCACCACTTTCTCCGTCCTACTTGCTGTTCTGTGGATCCATTCAATAACTATTTTACGGAGTGGCTTCTACACGCGAGGAAACCTCCTAGGCACGGAGACGAAGTGAAAAAAAACAACAGTGTCACTGACGCCAAGATCTTAGATTGTACTGGAGGGTCAGCCACATGGAAGCTGGAGCCAGGCCCCAGGGGGTGTCAGGGTCGGGTCAAGGACCCTAAGGATGACTGGATAATTATTGCAGAAACCAGGAGCTTTATATGTTAATGGGAGGTCTGGGTGGAAGGAAAACATTGCTGTTTGTTTGTCATTTTATTTCTTTGGGTCTATTGAGATCTAGGTTCCTTTAGGTCTAGAGCATAGATTACCTGAAATAACCAGTTTTATGATTTTAACCTTGAACTCCTTCAACGAGTATAACACTTTAGTCAAGATTTGAATTTGAAGTTTGGAAATGGTTACTGTTTGTTTTGCAGACATCATATATAATGAAATAATATTTTCATAAATTTATTTTCAGACTTTGAGATCCACAGTAAAATGTGATATAAAGTCAAAGAATGATGTGACAGCCATCAAAAATCCTGTTTAACAATATGTGCTTTTTTCTCACTGATTTTTTTTTTTAGCATTTATAGAAAAAGCATTCTTAAAACAGAGTTGAAAGCATATAATTTTCAAATGTCCGAAATAGTTATTCTTTATGGATTTTATTCATTAAAACATTTCCTGAAAATTTTGTGACTGTATGACTTCAAGTTATGTACCAGTTTGTAGTTTTATTCGTTCAGTTTTATAAAGCATAGTAGCATATAATTCAAGGTATCACACAATCACTCAGTTAATAATTAATATGCCAATATCAGTCACAAAGCAATAACACCTGTTGTGCCTTTCCTCAAATGACAGAAGAGAAAACCTTATGGCATATTAACATTATTCTTTTGGGTAATAGGAAATGTGGAATTGATCAAAGAAAAGGGAAACACCTAATAATTTTCTTTAAAAATAATTCTCTTGCATTCTGTAAGTGTGAAAAGTTTTACTTTTAAAGAAAAATTTGACCTTTCAAAAAACACAGAGCATCCTATACTCATGGTTATGACACAAAGAAGCAGCATTACATGGCCTGCAGACAAATACTTAAATATTCAGTTTATATAAAGCACTGCAATCCCAAACTGAACTCAATAACTTTGTTCACTGCAAAGTGATGTCTACACAGGGGCACAGGGAAGAGGGGTGAGTCCCCCTGCCCTCCAGAGAGCCTCCAGGATGCCAGGGCGGTGAGGAGAGGACCAAACTCCACCAAGGTGCGTGCTAGCAGCAGTCCTGCCTCCCGTCTGTCTTCATGACCACAGGAGTCCGAGCAACACCTTCTCCTTATGGCTGCAGAGAAGCAAAGTAGTGGGATGGAGAAAACGTAAAGAAAAAAAATACCTACATTGGAACGTAAGCACATTTAGAACAAACTCATAGTTCCAGGCTTAATTAATATAAATGAGATTCCCATGTGCGTGTGATGTCTGCACAGTTTTCGAATGCTTTAATGTATAAGTGTGTGTTTAGTTGTATAGATCATTGCCTTCTGTCCAGGATGCTTTAACATGCTCGTTTGCTGTGAGAAGCTTGATATAAAACATGTCACTCTCCAGAACATAGTGTTTCTGTGGCCAGAAATAATGAACCCCATGTCTATAGAAAATAACTCTGGCTTGTCTGCATGACTCTGTATTCTGCAAGTGCCTGGTGCATTAGTGTGAAAATATGCCCAGCTCAGTGTTATCAGGAAGAGAGAGAGAGAGATGCAGAAAGATAGATGGATAGATAATCAATTTTACCTTTGGAGAGTTTATAGCACATTTATTTAACTTCAATATTCCTTGATTTCATTATGGATCAGAATCTGAGTACACAGCCCAAATGTACTGGTAACACTAACTGTCCAAAACCCAGTTTGGTCGGAGCCCTTTTCATGAGGCTGGGCACCACTTCCGTGGGGACTGCGTGGGCAGCCGGGTAGGGGAAACAGAGCTGGCCCAGGGTCTGGGTGCCTGAAGCCCCATCCCCATGTGAACCCAGTGTGCTGATCACGGGGAGGCTGAGTGATGTGTGTTCCTGAGCATGGTTTAAATCTTCTTTCACGTTTGTGAAACACGTTCAAAGGCATTTTTAATATTGCTTTCATTTAATTCTGGCTCAGAGAAATGTGTCTGCAAAACAGTTTCCCTAAATCCGGGTTCGTAGCCTCTTGTAAACAAGGGGTGGAGACAGAAAAAAATGTCAGTTATGCTTTTCATATTCACAAACAAGAGCAAGGACAGATTTTGAAAGCGAGGGAGAAGAGGCTTAGAGACAGAGACCCACGTAGAGCACACATCAGGGATGCAGGATTCAACCACAGGTGCCAAAAAGTTCAAGACTTACTTTTGTCCTTTATGTCTCCCTTGCCCTCACCTGCTTATTTTTGGAGCCAGAATCCACTAAACAAGGGATGATACTTTAAGGTCGGGCTGAATGGAGGACGTCAACAATTCCTTCCTACAAGCCTCGGCCCGGGAGCCTCCCCACCTTTCCCTCCCAGGGCTGAGTCAGAGCTGAGGCCTATGGTTGGCCGGGGCAGCAGGGGGAGGTCAGGGTTCTGGGGCAGGAGGACCCTGGTCTCTGCTCCCTGCTCAGCTCTTGTCTGGGGGCACCTGCTCGCCCTGCCCTGCCGCCTTTCAAGTCTGGGCCGGTGTAACTCCTGCCTGGGTCTCTCTCGTCTCCCACATGGGCAGAGCTTCCCCCTCGGCCAGGCCCCTGTGAGGGACCCTCTATGGGCTTCTATGGCCCCCTGGGCCCGGGCAGGGACAACAGTCTGCCCTCTTCTTCTGGAGTTTTCTGCCCCAGAGGGGCTCCTCTGTCCAGTGAGCTTGTGGCTTTGGTCTTTATCCACACCCGGCAGAGCCCAGGGGGGGCTCAGGAATGTCAGCTGGAGGTGGCCCCCGCCCCTTAGAGGTGGCAGTGCCAGGTGAGCGGGGCAGCCCCTCACAGAGGCTCAAGAGGAGGGCGAGGGGTCGTGTTTCCCTCTGCCTTGGGGGCCCCTTCACTTGAGGCTTGGTTTCCTCTCTGGACTTCGAGCCCACGCCTCATGCCTCCTTCCTGCAATCTCCCTGCAACCTGGAGGGGACCCGTGCCAGGGCCTCCCTGCCTGGGGCCTGTCCTGAGGCCCCATCTGGCCTGGACAGGCAAGGTCTGGCCTGGACAGGCGAGGGTGTTATGATGCTGGACGTGGCCTGTCCCCTCTCAAGACCACAGCTCAGCTTGCTGAGCTAAGTGGCTGTAAGGACCCCATCGGGGGCACCAAGCGTTGTCTGCTACCAGGGACTGCTCCTCTGTGATCCTCTGTGACAAACACCCGCCCTTCCCAGGTACAAGCACATCTCTGGGAGATGAACTGATGGCCATGTGCTCGCAATGGCCCAATAGAAAAACCACATTTTTAAAATCGGAAATTCAAATTTATTTTTTATACAATTTTTAAAGGTAATGCTCCATTTACAGTTATTACAAAATATTGGCTATATCTCCCGTGTTGTACAATGTATCCTTGTAGCTTATTTTCTACATAATAGTTTGTACCTCTTATCCCTCACCCCTATATTGCCCCCACCACCTCCCCACTAGTTTGTTCTCTATATCTCTGAGTTTGCTTCTTTTTTGTTGTATTCACTAGTTTGTTGTACTTTTTAGATTCCACATATAAATGATATCATATAGGATTTGTCTTTCTCTGTCTGATTTATTTCACTTAGCATAATACCCTCTACGTCCATCCATGTTGCTGAAAATGGCAAAATTTCATTCTTTTTTATGGCTGAGTAGTAGTCCATGGTATATTATATATATACATCTTCTTTATCCATTCATCTGATGATGGATACTTAGGTTGCTTCCATGTATTGGCAATTGTAAATAATGCTGCTATGAACATTGGAGTGCATGTATTGATATCTTAGAAAACCACATTCTTGATTTGAAATATTAGTATATAGACACAGGCGGAAATATATACATATCATTCAGCAATTGTTTCTAGAGTAACTCTTGTGGGATAAGCCTATTAGGTTCATTGTAAAATATGAGGTTAATAAGAGCCATGAACTGTTTTGAATTAAATTATAATACCCACAGAAGCACATATAAACCCCTTCCCCAAATGTCAGATGATGAGTATACAGTAAAAACCTTTATTTTGTACAGATACATGATTGTTGCAAATATTAAACAAAATTTTCCTAAAGTTTAAAGCTGTTCAAACATACTGCTCTGGAGGGATTTAGCAGTCAAGTGATTAAAGGAAATTAAAAGGGCTGATATTGAAAAAAAGGAACAAGTACCTTCAGTCCATGGACACTTCTGATTTAATTTCAAACAGAAAGTGCAAGCTAAAGCTTCCTTTTGGGGGGAAAATCATTGCTGTGCATCCAGGAATGGTCTCAGATAATGACCGTCCAAGTCGATCTGTGCCTCTGTTTGTGGTGACCCGAACCTCTCCCCCACAGTACCAGACTCTGAGATGGGGGCTTTACACCCTCTGAATTCTCCTCCTCCCATCATTACCCAGACATAGGAATGTGTGTGCGGCAGGGGCCTCACCTCCTAAAGCCTAGGTCACTGCAGCCAGATGGGAGGTCTCACCCCACGGGAGCAACCTGTTTTTTGTTTCTGAAAAACCAATAGTCCCTGAGAAAGCATTTGTCACCAGCCGCCCTGCCAGGATCGTTAACTGTCTGCAGAGGACTCTGGTCACTGGAGCTTGGAAACATCCTGGGCTGTGTGAACAATGGCTCTTGAAGCCTCCTTGCCGCCCACTGCCCTATGTCCTCTCCTGTACTTTCCACTGGCAGAGATGCACCATGAGAAATGAAGGTTGTAGGGAAGCATGCTATGAAAAACATTTCCCCGAGTCAGGAGGCAGGACTCTGGCTATCAGGGTCATAATGAAGCGAGAATCCCCCAAAACACAGTTGTTACCAGCAGTTAATGACGACTCTGTTGGTTAACAGCTCAACCTGAAGCTAAAGGTTGTTAACACTCCATCAAACTCCTTGTTAAGAGCGGTGGTTTTATTGAAACACACTTGGATCGCAGCTGGAGAGCCGTGAGGGCATCAGGCAGCCCCCGGTGGCTCATGACCGGGATTTTTCCATCAGTCAGAGTACCGGCTGCATTCCATCGTGTTTATATAATAGTTGTTAACTGCTGCGGACTGGTGTCACCGCGTTTGGGGACTCGACGTGACTCGGTTCAACTCCTTTCCCTCTCCTGAGGTCAAAGACATGTTTTGTTGTTGATGTTACTGTTTTGCTATTGATGTGGGCAACATTTTAACCTCTATGACTTCCCGAAGGCTTATTTCAATTCTTAAATGTAAGGGATTGTGCGAGAAAGGCAAGGCATGTCCAGTCAATTCTGGGACATGTCCCCAGCCTGCTCCATTCCAAAGGCCAGATGCAGAGTGCGTCCCTCCTGTTCTGCATTTGGGGGATTCTCCCAGCCCCTCCCAGAGCTTCAGGCTTTTCTTTGGGGGTCGTAGACAATCCATTCAAGGATTATAATCAGAAGCACGGTTCTTCACCAATAAGGAGACTCTTTTATCTTTAGGATGCTGGCTTTGCTGGACCATGTCCTGGAGGACCCACCATGAGTGCTTCACTTTTCCCTCTTTGACAGAAATGAGAGCTTGTGGGCGAGAATATCAAACTGTCTGCAGCGAAGTCCTGGACCCACGGGGAGAACCAGAGGAGTGAGTGAGCTGCAGAGAAAGCATGTTCCTAAGTGCGATAAGATCCTGGAATTCACCACGATCTACACAGAACACAGGGCTTCTTGCTTCTTTCCCATCCCCAGAAGGAAACACTCAAGCAAAGGGACCCATGTGGAGATGCTCAGTTCAATCCATCCATCCGCAGGGAGTCAACACAACTCTGTGTCCTCCACCTGCTAAGTTACTACCCGGGAACACATCCCTTTGTCGGGTCTGTCTGCTCGCCTGGAATTCATTATCATCCTAATGCCCGGGGCTGCCCATGCCCCGGTGCAGGAGGAGGAGGGTAGCCTCTGGAACAGGCGGCATTCAGAGCTCCGTGCAGATGGGCCCAGGCCCTTTGTTCCGCCCGCCCGGGAGGCTGTTATGGGAAGCAGCCAACCTGCCTCTGTCACCGTGAACATGGTCGTGCCATTGTGTGCTTTTAATTGTTACTATGTACGTGGAATCCGAGAGGTCGCTGTGGATATTGAGTACAAGAGCCCGGAGCCCTTTGCCAGACCAAACACATGTCCTGGGCATTCAGCCGCAGACACCTTTTGCTCAAAGAAAGATCCTTCTGACAGAGCAATTAAAAAGTCTGATTTATTTACAAAACAGTCTATAAGGAAACCCCAGAATGATCTGTCTCTGACACTTTCCCATGTGGCTGTCCTAACAGATTCTTCTACAATGAAGCAATTCTTTCTGCCCCTGTGATATCAAGGTGGGTGGACCACTAATTAAAAAAAACTGACCACCATCTGACAAGGAGAGAGAGCAAGCCATGGAATCCGATTTCCAGTGCTTAAAGCATTGTTCCCCGGCTCTGTGCTCTACAACCACGATCACTGTGCCTGGTCCTACAGAAGGCGGGGCATTTTGTGTAACAGCAGCTATGCTGTTGCCAGTCAGGGGTCTGCATTTACTAGTCTATGTTTATAACAAAGTGAAGTATTTCAGTTTAGACAGAAGGTACATTTTTACTGTGGTTCATGGTTGATAAGAAAAGAAAACAAGAGTGAGGTTATTGTTTTATGTATTTTTTAGGCCATGCTGTGTGGCTTGCAGGATCTTGGTTCCCCGACCTCGGCTGTGAAAGCTCAGATTCCTAACCACTGGACGGCCAGGGAATTCCCAAGAGTGAGTTTAAAGTTAAATTTTTTTAAAGTCAGTCGGCGTGGAGACCTGGGTTGGTCTCGGGCCCAAGGTCAAAACCCAACCCTGGCTCATCCTTCGCTTCCACCTAACACATCCCTTCCTCTGTCCAGTTTCGATCGTGCTGCCCATATGTCCTGAATCCCAGAACCTCCTCAAGTCCTCCAGGACCTCCTCCTGGACAGGCTGGCCGTCCGTCCTCATGAAGGATCCTGCCCTTCGTCATACTGCCTTCCCACCACTCCCTTCTCCCGGGGTCTCTAGTGCCTGGAGGTTGGGTGGGTCACAGCACTAAGGATTGGCTTTACCAACTGTGTTGCTTCAGGGAAACTTACTTCCCCTCCCCTCAAGGAAGGACCCAAGCAGAAAGAAGAGGCTCTCCTCACCCCTGCTCTCCTCCTGCACCAGTGAGGACTCACCCTCGGCAACCACACCAGGTCATGGGAACACCGGCCACACGATTCCTTCGACCAGCCTGGGTGCCAGCTGGAATGGCTTAGCCTCTGAAACCCTGAGACCTGGAATCCCTCTCTCTGCACACAACCTTGCATTTTTCCATCTTCTCTGCAAGACACCATGAACAAAAGAAGTGGACCTGGAAATCTCTTCTCCACTTTCCAGAGGAGGTCTAGTGACCATGAGATGAGAGGATGGATTTGAAACGGTCTTAGACTCCAAGCTGGCCCAGGACCTCACTTTTGTTCTTCTCCTTTATTTTACTGTGTTGGCGTCTGAGGTTGACTACCATGGTCTCCTGACGGGGCTTTGGGGGTCATGATCCTCAGGGAGCTCACAATCCTGCGGGAGAAAACTTGGTCATTGCAATTGTAACTGCTGGTTTCTGGGGGGATGTATGACCCTGCTCCAGGGAGAGCCTAACCCACCCACCCGCGCCTTTGGTGCCTTCTCCCTCCCGTCCTTCCGAATCATTCCTTTGACTGTGGCTCAGCTTGCCCTCCCCCTGACGACATCCCACACTGTGCACGCTCCTGCCACCTCAGCAGAGAGCCATTCACTTCTTGGCATGTCAGGTAACCCCGGTGGGTA
Organism: Balaenoptera ricei; assembly: GCF_028023285.1. Classification (NCBI taxonomy): domain Eukaryota; kingdom Metazoa; phylum Chordata; class Mammalia; order Artiodactyla; family Balaenopteridae; genus Balaenoptera; species Balaenoptera ricei. The sequence continues at coordinate 2,662,090 of NC_082641.1, forward strand.
CGGCTGACATTGGCGTCCACCTCACTGTTCACTAAGCTGCCTGCTCAGAACATCCCTAGGGTACAAATCTACGGTCTTCCTCACAGGGTTCGTCCTCCTCACCTTCAGGCCTGAGGTTTTGAAATGGACCGACCAGGAGTCCCCAACTCTCTGCTACATTTTCCAATGAGGCGTGTTCACCAAGGGCATTTTCCTTCCATTTCTCCACAGTGGTTGATGGTGGGACACCCCCGCCTGTCCCTGAGAACAGGTCCCTCTCGTCCTGTCCCCTGGGCCTCTCCTGACTCTGGGGCACCTCGCTCTGTCCCTGAGGCATCCCCTTCCCTCCACCCGAGTCAATCCTGACTTTGACTCTCCTGTTCCCATTGTGTCCTTTGGGGTCTCATCTGCCCCCACCTTCTGCTACCCCCTTTATAAGAAGGACCTCCAAGTGACCAGCTCTTCTCCCAAACCACAGACGTGGATACCCAGATGCCTGCTGGACCCTCTCGGAGTCACACAACCTCAAATGGATTGCACCTAAAACCTTCCCCATCAATCTTCCCCTAAGACCCTGCCCTTCCTCCTGATTCTTCTGTTTCTCTTAATGATGCTTCATTCTTCACTTGACTGAAAGCAGAATCTTGGGTCACATTGGATTCTTCTCCTTCCTTTCTTCATGTGCCTGGTGAGTCACCACGCCAGGCTCCTGCCACCTCGACTTCTTTCCATAGTCCTCCTGTTCCCAATGTTCTAATAAAACTCTCACAGTCTCCTGCCGGAAAAGTAGCAGCAGCCTCCTGAGAGGCTGTCTCCCCTCTGTCATTTTTTGTTCATTTACACCTTCATTCCATCAACAGTCTCTCACCAGCTGACAGGCGCCCTGACGGTGCTGGATGGGATGATGGCCTGTCTGCCTTTGGTCCATGCTCACTGCAATCCCACCCCTCCCATCTACCATCCATTATCAACCACTTTTCATTTGTGCTGGTGCTGTTTGCCAGGGATGTGAGAGGAGCCGGACAGAAACAGGACCTGCCCTCATGGAGTTTATGTTCCCGTTGGGGATGAGAACACAAAGTCAAGTAATCAAACATGACAACGTGATCATAATAAGTCACACATGACAAAACACAGAAACGTGGGGTGTTACAAAAACACACACAAGGAGCAACTGGTGCAGTGTGAGGAGGGGGCACTACCAGGAAAGTCGAGTTCAGATCTGGGGATGGGAATTTGTTAGCCAAGGAAGGAAGTGGGAAGCTGGATTCCAAAGACAGGGATGTGTGAGCGAGGCCTGAGATGAGGGCCACGGCTCCACAGAGAGCCTGGAATGAGCTCAAGGTGGGGGAGTCCAAGGAGAGGGAGGAGAGCCCCCTGTAAGGAGGCAGGAGGCCAGCCTGGGCTGGTTCGTGCTGGGACTTTGTCCACATGACTCGGGTTTGGGGCTTCATCCTAACAGCCTTCATCCCATTATCTCCATTATGTTTCATCATCCAGGAAGAAGGACTTTATGCAGAGACTTGCAGCTTTCAAAGGCTTCACCAGGGGACACCTGGTGTTGGTTTAGGGGCTGTGGTCTCAAGCTACAGCAGATGAGAAGGACAATGTCTTTTCTGCTCTAGCAAAGACCAAGTTCATGTGACAGAAATCCCAGTGATGGGCATGAACAAAGCTAGAGGATGATCTGGGTCAATTATTCAATACTTCTAGTTCTAAGAATATCCATGCAAAAGTCTGCAGAATGACTGTATCATTTCTCCAGGAAACTAAAGCACTTTCTTCTCCCTGTTACCATTTCCTCCCTCACACACTCACTGAGGACAACAGGACCTCAGTAGGTTAGAGGTCCTTGGACGGGCAGGGCTGGTGGCCTGAGCTGACCACTGTCAATCAGCTGGCACCATGCTGTGCAGACAACAGCACTGTGGAGTGGTGGGCATGGCCAGATAAAGTGCAGGGTCCTTGTCTGGGACCCCAGGACTGACCTCTTCTTAGGGGACACCCAGCCCCCCAAACAAGTGACTAATGTGTAAGTGGGCAGCTTCCTTTTCCCTGGAAATCAAATTACAATATGTACTTCTAATGAAGAAATGAACTCATCAAGTTATGAGAAAAACAAAAAAACAAAACTCACCTTGACTATTTTCCGTATGTCTTAGTCCATTCAAGATGCTATAACAGAATACCATAGAGTGTGACTTGGAAACAACATTTTTTTTTTTTTTTTCCTCATGATTCTGGAGGCTAGAAGTCCAAGATCAAGGCACTGGCAGATTTGCTGTCTAGTGACAGCCCTCTTCCTGTCCTCATATGGTGGACTCGGCAAGGGAGCCCTCTTACATGGGCACTAGTCTCATTCATGACGGCTCTGACTTCGTGATCTAAGCAACCCCCCGCAAAGGCCCCACCTCACACTGGGGGTTAGGATTTCAGCACATGAACTTTGAAGGGACATAAACATTAGTCTATAGCACCATCTATTTTTTCCCTTGATTTTTGAATTATCAACGCATGACTGAGTTTGCAACCTGCTTTCCTTAGTATTGCTAATGTGGTCATCATTATAAACCAGATTCCTGGAACAAAGATAAACTTAGGGACTGGAAAACCAGAAAGCACATATGAAGAGGGAATCCAGTTCTGTGATTTTCCATGAAGGCTCTCAAAATTCACATAGGGTGCGTACCACTGTGCACATAGGGTCACATCAGTCATAGGGTCACATCAGTCAGGTAAAAGGCATGGCTACTGATCATTTGTTTCTTTGTGTTACCAGAACTGTTTTGTTTTTTTTTTTTTGAACTTTTTTAAAAGAATAAGTTTCAACCATATTTTAAAAGTTTTCAAATCTGTTTGACACTTGATCACTTATATGGCGTAGTATAATAATTCTCTATCTCATTGGCTTCAGGACAGACACTGTTTTGTGTTAGCTCCATTAAACAGATACAAAAACATGATACACACAAGAAAATGTACCTGAAACCATGCAAAGTTCAAAGGAGCATCAGAGTGTGAAAACTTACTCATTTCCTTAGGGCTAAATGGTCCATTACCCAACTGGGAATTAGGACTCTAATATCTAAGACTTAACTTCTCTTGTAGAGGGATGTAAAGCAGTCTCAGATATGTGAATAATGTCACTTAAAAAATAACTCAATACTAGAAATCTTTTTTAAATTGAATTAATTTTTAAATCCATTTTAAGGTCCATTTCATGTCTTTTTGCTGGGAAGTCTGGGTTGTCGTGTTTGTTTTGCTTTTAGTGTAAATAAGCAAAGATGGACACACGGGGAAGCGATCTCCCTGCAATGGCTCATTCTTCCCGTGACTTAAACAATTGCCGACGCGCTGCTGAAGGATCCCAGGCCAGGGCCCCTCCAGGAGAGGCCTCGTGACACCTCCAGCTCCAGGCAGGCGCCCTGGTCATCCCTCTTCTGGTTCCTCTCTTTTCAGTCCTCCTTCCTCTGTGCTGTAGTAAACTCTCCGTCCATCATTAGGCAAGCAGAGCCAGGGAATTGAGAAGTGAACAAGATAGACATTAGCAGAGTAGACAAAATGCAATAACCGTATGGAAAGTAAGGGGCTCAGCTCCCACACCCGAACTTGGAACTTTTCTTGCTCAGCAATGACGTCCAGTTCCCATGTGACAAAAAACGTCTAAGAAAAAAAAAAAAAAAAAAAAAAAAAAAAAAAAAAACGTCTAAGAAAACCAAGTCTAAGCACTCAATTATGTTATTAGCCTTTCATTCCAAATCAAATATCTAGGAAAAAGAATTGGCCATTCAAAATCCAAAAGTCTCCAGCCAGAATTGAATAATTTGTGAATTCTGCCTTGATACTGTGCACACAGAATGTATTGCCACACTAGTCCCATTAGGAAAACATTACCACCCTCCCTGGGGCTCAGTGTGAGGCGATCTTTTCTCCCATCTCTCCAACCTCTCAGCCGAGGAGGAAGCCTTTACTGCACGCTCGCCGTCCTTAGATTTTATCCAATCCCTCCTCCTCTTGATTTTGTGCTTACTATCCAGCCCGGATGGATTCATCTCTGCACCTAATCAAACTGTTATGTTAAACCCACAGGACATCTGCAATGGGCAGAATGTATCAATTAAAAAGTGTGAGTTTAAAAAAGGCTGCTATGTGCCCGCCTGTCCCTGAGCTGGATCGGTGTGGCTGGGGCAGTCTGCTGTCAGCGCGCGCCCATGTAAAGTTTGCAGGCAAAGTTCAGTTGCAGAAATTGCACACTTGAAAGAGGCCAGCTCAGTGCCACGTTCATAGCCATAACGAAACACCTGCTCGAGGCTAAGACAAATGCCAAGATGGAGGGGGTTCAAAGGAACTGGGTGACAATCCCAGGGTGGGGAACTAGGACGCCCGCAGACCACTGGCTGCCTCCTTTGTCTGTGGCTGCTTGGCTGAGACAGTGCCCGCTTAGGTCTCACAGTTCCAGAAATTTCTCACAGGGCATTGACCTTTTCTGTAGAATCAAGACCCAATCATACTGGGTAAAAAGATGTGTCAGGTCCAATTCCAGCATGCTGAACCAAGTAGTGGAGGCCAGAAAACATAAAGGATGCCATGGCCTCAGGACAATCCAATTGACCTATTTTTCGTGATTTCCCCTCATTTCTGCCTGTGCCCAAAGGCACCTCGACAGCCTTGATATACGAGGTCCCTGAAATAGAGGACTGCCTTGGAGGTCTGCCCAGGGCGTTTCTGGGCCCCGTGATGGAGGAGTTCTTTTTGCAGAACGTTGTGCGAAGAGCTGGAATTTAAATTTGTATTAATTCCTCTTCGTAATGCAGCCATTCCCAGGATTGCTTAGCAGTGGCGCTGTGGGATCTATGACCAAGACTTCACGATCTTCATAAAAAGAGCAAACACTCACCTTGTCATGGAAGTGGAAGCTTTATTTAAACTTCTATTTGAAAGGTGGGGAGAGGGCAGCAGGAAGCAAGGGGAAAAGGAGAGGCGGGAGACTGTCCCACAAGGCAGGAGAGAAGGAGCAAGGTCCCAGAAGAGGCTCTGTGACTGTCATTTTGCCCAGTGTTGGCCCTTTCTCACGATGGAGACAAGCCTCTGCTCTGATCTGGTGTCTGGAGGGAAATAAGTAGGTAGACAGTGAGCTGGGTCTCCTTTCTGAACCTTCCAGAAGGGCCTGGATAGAGTGTGCACCCAGGTTCTCAGAGGGACACAGCCCAGAGGAAGTCTACAAACTTCTATGAGGAGAGTCAAGACACAAAATCAGGTCACGTGATCTCGGAGGCAGGCAAGACCCGAGACAGGGGCGAGTCCACGGGCAGGAGACCCAGGACAGCCAACGGCAGCTCCTGGTCAAGGACAGGAAGGGACCAGTGTCCCAGCTCCGAGGACCTCAGGTGGGTGGAGCTGCCTCTTACCTGAGGGAGGGTCAGACTTCTGTTCTGTTCAGTCCTTTAAGGGCTTGCATGAGGCCACCCACGCTGGGGGGGTCCATCTGATCACTCTGTCCATCCGTTCAGATGTCAGTCTCCTCCAGACACACCCAGAGTCATGTCTGACCTCACCTCTGGGCCCCCCATGGTCCAGTCAGGTGGATATAACAGCCACCATCGCAGGGAGCAAGGTGAGGGACAGAGAGGTCCTGCTGGGGCCTGGTGCTTTGGAAGTGTCCTCCACAGCTGCACATGAGTAGTGGTCAGAGTGAACCCTGGGCAGGACCCCCCACGGGGGGCTCAGCAGGGAGGAGGGAGGACCCCCCTGAGGCTGAGGGAGGAGCCCAGGTGGGAAATCCTTGGGTCAAGACACTGGCCATCATGTGGCTTAGAGCTTTCATCCAAGGATTCAAGCAATGCTTCTCTTTCAGAATTAAATTAAGAAAACAAAACAAAACAAAAAGGAAACTGAGCTGGACCTCACTGGGCCCTCCCATGTACAAGAGTCCCTCCAGGCCCACCTGCCACTTTTTTGTTAAAGAAAAAAAGCCTCTAGCCTCCTGGGGCTTCCCTGATTCCAAAGAGCAGATTCAAGCAGTTATTAATTAGGGAAGTGAGGAAAGACAGAAACAGAGGAACAGAGGTCAGGAAACAGTAGTTCAGATAATAAAATAGAGTCCTTGTTCCTCCTCCAGGATGTACATGACGATCTGATGCAGATCTTTGAGTTGTTCTGCAGGAACTGAGGCCTCCACCCAGGCGGAGGATGGTAACTTTGTGCTGAGACGCCAGACCGGTTGGAAGCAAAATGTTGGTGACTGAGATTCTGGAAACATCACCCTGTTACCTCACCACCAACCAATCAGAAGAAAGTCACACACCCTGTGGCCCTCACCCCAAATGTTCCCTTTAAAAACTCTTCCTTGAAAACCATCGGGGGAATTCGGGTCTTTTGAGTATGAGCCACCCTTTCTCCTTGTTTGGCCATTGCAAACCTTTCTCTGCTCTAAACCCTGACATTTCAGCTTGTTTGTCTCACTGTGTGATGGGCACCCAGACTCGGGTTGGATGACAAAACCTCCCTTGGTGAGCAGGTGTGTTCCCTTCCATCAGACATGGGAAATCATAGCATATCCTACTTCCTTCTTTGACTTTGTAGCCAGGGATATGTAGAAATAAATGCATTGTAACTAAATGACAACAGATATTTCTGATAATAATTTTCTGTCCCTTTCTGTCTTTTATAGCCATTTAAAAATTTCCACTTAGAGATCTTATTATACATGTCTCTGTTGCTCTTTTTTTTTTTTTTTTTTTTTGCAAACATTGTGTCACACCTTTGGAGGAAATGAGGATGTGAATCATAAAAACACTCAACATTTGTATGTATATCTGCATGAAGCTTGTGTTCTTCTTTAAACATTCAGCTTTGTCTTCATGAAACAGCTTGGAAGGGCATGAGCCATGGTTTCTCCCTGTGCAAGATCAAGGATGTGAAGTTATTAGGACATAGTGACACTTAAAGGATTCAAGCATCAAGCACAATTCACACCATCACCATTGTCCATTATTAAGCATAAACTTATTTTGTATGTTTTTCACGTGTACTGCTCAGATTTTGCAAGCTCTTTATTTGCCTCCTTCTGAGCAACCCAGTAATACTATTTCTCTGTTGTTGTTGTTGTTGTTTTTTTTTTTTTTTGCAGAACAAAGGCACTGGTAAGGTCTGCAGGGTTTAGATCATTCTCAACATTGTGCCTGGAATTCTGGCCTGCTGGAGGCCATTGGAGCCAATGCCAACGAGGACAGACTGCATTGAACTCAGAGGTCTGGTCCACATGCTGCTCTGCAGGAACCAGCCCCCCAGGGAGCCTGGACAAGTCCCCTGACTTTGCAGCCTCTTTGTGTCCTCATCTGTAAAGTGAAGGGTTTGCAGTCCATCCTCCTGATGTGTTCTTTCCACCTTTAGCATACTTTAGAATTCAGTGACCTGTGAACAAAGAAGAAACTGAAAATCAGGAAATTTCGTGGCCAAAAGAATTTCTGTAGAGATCCTGATTTGAGATTGCCACTCAACCTTGGTGGCAAAAGCTATAAAACCAAGGCGAGCATCGGTTTTGGCAGGTGCACCCATCTCGGGGCTGGTGGAGGAAGCCCAGTGCCTGCAATCGCCAGGTTTCCCAGGGAGCAGAGCATCCTTCCTCCACTACTGTCATCTGAATATCACATCTTTGCTTAAAATTCTGACAGCTCTTAAAATGCAAATACCCCTGGGGTAAGACCGTGGCTCCTTAGCAAAAATGAACAATCTGTTCAGTTTAATAAAGACCAGCTTGGACGCGAGGATGGAGGTGGAATGTGGGCACAAGGGCCCTGTCTGCTGGTGGAGGAGGGTGAGGCAACAGGAGTAGGGGGGACATGGAGAAACAAGTCTCCCTCCTCCACCCACTGCAATATTTTACATGGAGAGCACCCCACCCACCACTCCATCTTCTCTTCTCTCTAGTCTCACAGTAGTTTAAAAATAAGTGACTCTTTTCCTCAACTAACGTGTGATACTTGCATGCCTAAATATTGTGTCAATTCATCTGGCCACAAATGGCTGCCTATTAAGCCAATTTGTTCCTCTCACTTCAAAATAAAATCTGGATTCAGACCATTTGAGCTACTCTTGGGAGAGTGTGTAACAGAGGTTTCTGCTGGTGGAAAACATTCTCTCTAACTATAATATCGACATGTGAATCTTGGAGAACATGCCTTTATTTTCAGACAGGGTGCCTTGTGATTCTTATTAATGTTTTTCTGTGCAAGCCTTTTTTATTTTAAAAAATGATAAAACGAGGACATCAGTATTCATTTTTCTGTTCTTGGTCCACAAGTTGGACCATACGCAGTGCAAACTGAGAGCAAAAGGATCACATGATTATTCCAATTTACAGATTTTTAAAGATGAAACTACTCTCTTCCTCTGCAGAGCTTTCCGAGAAGGGGAATTACTTTTCTTTTTTAAGACACATTTGTGTTTTATGAGAACTTATTATTTTTTTTTCTTAAACAAGTTTTATCTTGGAATTTCCAAGGACAGTATAGGCACAGGGATGCATACAGATCTAAACAGACAATTTTACCTAAGAATTAAGCAGGTGACAATCTTGCCCAGTCTTGCTAAGTTCTGTGTGTGTATGTCTGTGTGTGAGTGCATGTGTATGTATTTAGTAACAGTTACATCTAAGCCTGCCCTGATGTCAAGGACAGAGACCAACCAGGTGCTCTATGAAAAAATGTACCAAGAGACACCTACTCTATATTTTCCTTCAAGAAAGTCCCGGATGTGATGGAGAACATTGTGGCTGGACCTTATAGCAGTGGGTTCTTGTCCCAGGGCAGTGACTTATTAACTACAGGAAATCATGAATGATGTCACTTCTCCCACACCCACTGTCCTCACACACTAAACAATGTGTTGTACTACGTGGCCGCTGACAGAGGACACAGGAAGGTGGATGATTCCATGCTAGGCCAGAAGTCCAGGGCTCATCACGACTAATCAAATCACTCTCTGAAGGGGTGGGAGATGATACAGGTACACGTCCCAACTGCTAGCTTGATGTCTGGATCTCCCCACTCCAACTAGGAGCAGAAGGAAGAGGAGAGCCAGCAGGGAGCTGAGGGGGAGGAGCTACCATCCCTGGAGCCAGCTGTTCACAGGGCAAGATGCAGAGCAGGGCCTGATGTTCACACAGGGAGGAAGTGTTACCATAAGACCTTTTGGGTAAAGTCATGAGATGAATCCCAGTCTTTAACGGGGCAGCATTATGTGGTAGAAAGAGGAAGCTAGACCCCTAAAACTTAGTAATAACACAGACATAGGTTCAATTATACTGACAAAAATTTTAACCTCGGTCTCTTCACTTCTAAAATGGGGATGGTATCATCTTCCTTAAGGGATTTTCAAAAAAATTAATTAAAACAATGACTGTATAAAAAACATTCAGTACCTTATGTGATTTTAGTAAGTGATAGTTATCATAACACTGGTGACAATGTATAAGTTAGTTATGGTATAACAAACATCCCCAGACTCAAGGACATCAAACAATAAATGTCTATCATTACTCAGACACCTATAGGCCAGTGGGGCCGACTCCTGCCTCTATGATCAGAGGTTGGTGCGGGTGGCCGTTACCGGCTGGTCTTGACTCCTCGGGCTGGGATGATGAGTTTCTCTCTAGAGGTTAGTCTGGTTTCCCTCTTACGTCAATGCTGTCAGGCACCAGGAAAGATAGAGACTGCGCACAGCTATCTGAGGCTCAGAACTGCCAGGACATCACTTCTCCCACTTTCTATTGGCTACAAAGGGTCGTGAGGTCACCCTGATTCAAAGGGAGGGGAAATAGAGACCCCCATTTAGGGGGAAAGCAGCCAAGTGACCTGGCAAAGGCAATGCACAGAAGAGGTGAGATGGAGCCCTTTAAAGTCAGCACACCCAGGCACTGACCTGATGACAGTGCTCCACTTGGCTGAAATTTCACTTGCTGATGAATCAAGTAAATGCCTCTGGCTGGTGCTTATGAAAACAGTGGTTCTCAAATTTCCGAGGTGCAGCTTATTCTCTGCCTCAAAATCATGCCTGTCTCTCACTTCTGAATATGACAGGGATGTAACTATAAAATAACAGTATTTTTAACCTATCAACCTGTATTTTACAATGATGATTCCAATGCAAATGTTCATGATATTGAAAAATGCGTCAGACAAAACACAGAGATCTTCCACCCAAAATCACTCTATCATAAACCTTACATGATACACACATACAAATCTACTGATTTGCTTTTAAAATACATTTTAACCCTCTGCTATTTAGGGTGGCTATTTTGAGAGGAAGAGAAACATTACATGAGCGTATTTACCATGACTTAGTTCTGAAAGGTAGCTTCTTATATATGATCCTTTTTAATCAAATTTTCTCCATTTTACAGGATAGTAAAGGATCGAAACATTATTGGAAACAAACCCACAATCAAACCTGGAAAGAAGGCAAAAGACAAATCCACAGGATAACCGCTCCTGCCTTTGCAGTGGCATGCATGTAACGTAATTAGTTTGTAGAAAGGAACAGGGCAGATGGCATGGATGTTACTGGAACCACAGTGGCCATCCCAGCCTGGGCTACCCTCTGGGCATCTAGCATCTCTCTCCATAGCTTTGCCTACCCTTCGAGCTTTGTACCGAAATATCTTCATGACATATTCTAGAGCTGGCACTCTGCTTTGTTTCTCAGGCCCTTAAAATGTGGACACAATATTTTGAAGAGGTTTTGAAGATGGGATTCTGAAACTTCAGAACTTGCAGACAATGGAGCATACACAGATGTCTTAAATATCTTCAGAAATCATTTGTCTCTTGTCAGCGCTGACTGACAGCTCTAATACATTCCTACATTTTAAGCAGACTCCATCCCTCACGCACCCACCCCCCCTCCCCAAGCCGAGTGGAACATCTATTGTCAAATGCATAAAATAACATTAGAAATGCAGACTTGAGGTGACCAGTGGTCATGTGGTATTTAAAACATCTGAACCCAAATGAGGGCTTATTTTCTCCAAATTGAAATTTATAGTTTCACTTTAGAGTGTGAACCTGGATAGTGATGGGGCTGGGGCGTGCTCTTATAAAGTGGCTGTGGAAACAAAGCAGATAAGCAGCCGGCAGCGAGCAGCGATGATGGAAATGCTTGGACGTCCTGTGAAATATAGGGTCCTGCTCCCTGTACTGATGGCTACAAACTTAGCACAGATTTTGTGCGGGTGCTGTGCAGTTAGTATTGTACCTGCTTTTACACGATGTGATGTAAATGCCAACAAAACAAAACGAGGAAACCACTGGTCGCTGTCTTTTCTATCTTCCAGGCTGTTAAACGGATCCCAAGAGCCAGAAGTGTTATCTTTGAAAACCGATCGCCCTTCTCTTAGATCATCATGGGATTGATAGCTTGGTCTGTCACTATGGCAAAATTGTTATAATATTAGACTTTACTGCAGTTGAAATTCAAGCCAATTTACCTACAAAACATTAAGGGTCTGAGATTCAAGTCAAGCAGAATAACACGTCTTCAAGGGGTCTGAGATCCAGGCAGGGATGTGGCTTTCTGTACACTTTAAGGTGTCACAGTGTAACATGTGACAATTTTTAAAATAAGACAATATAAATAAAATAAAATAGTACAATAAATACATAAAACAGTAAACACAAAATGCATAATAAATGAAAAATAGAAAAACAAAAGAAATTAAAAAGCAAAATAAATAAAATGAAATACAACTATATCATGATTGGACTCTGAAAAACAGGAAAAAATAAAAAGGATAATTAACTTAAACTTGGTAGAGTAATAATTTAGGAATTCCTGAGTATTTAAAAAATCCTAAGTCCTAATCTCTAGAGAAGCACCCGACCCCCGCGCTGAGCAATCCTCTGATGTCGGTGCTTGAATGATACCATTTGTGGTCCCTATTTGGCTTCTGAGACTGATCTGGAAGGGAAGGCCCGTGTTTTCCTCTATATGGTTCTGTGTGCTTCGATGAGGGACTTGCATCCTAGCCCGCGCGTGGCCCTGGCTGAAGCTGCTGTCCCAGGGGTGCTAGACTCAGGCGGTTCCCACCTCACTTTGCGATCAGCGGCCTCCCTCCCTCCCTCTTCGTGGGAGGGGCTGTGTGGCTGCAGTGTGGATCCTCCAGTGAAGGGCACTGCAGGGCGAAATGCGAAAGCGGAGAGACGAGAGGAGAGAAGCTGCGGGCTACGCCTCCGGGAATGGGCTCCCCTTTGGGAAATATACACGTACATCCAAGTGACGACAGCAAGAACGTCAGAGTCAGAAGGAAACGAACAAACCCCAAACTCAAGTTCCTTGTACGGGTCAAAGACACAGCCTGTCAGCCTCCAGGGGGGCCTGATGTTGGCCACTGCAGCACAGCTGTTTCCCCGGCCCGATGCTGACACGGGGCAGCTGCCCTAATCCCTCTTGAGAGAACTCACTCTGCAAGGACGAAGTCAAACGATGGCAGTGGGCAGTGTAAATAGATGATGATGATTATCATCCCGCCTGTCATGCTGGGCCCAAGTGTGCACCTGACATAGCAGGAGAGCCCAGTGGTCTCTGCAATATGAGGCCAGCGTCACAGCAACATGGAAATGCAGTGATTAATGGCCTTTGCTTAAGACTATGGCCACATCCTCAAAAAGACAGAAGATCACTGACAAGTGCTTATTAAAAACTACAGATGTGAGTCTCTCCTGGTGGGGAACTGCCACAAGGCCGTAGGGCTGTGCTGGCCAGCTGGACTAAGTCCTCATTCACGGCTCCTTCTTGGGGAACCAAGAGGCCAAGTCCGTCCCTCGCCCCACTGGGCTCTTTCTTCTCACACCCATTCATGTTCTTTCCTCTTCTCTGCTGAACCAGCACCCAATCGTCTTGTAATGAAATCGAGTGTGATCATCTCAAAACATCATTACACTTGTGTGAAGGTCTCACGATTCACTCAGTCTCCCAGCCAGCAAGCATCAGCACTGGGGTTTAAGCAGGGACCAGGGACACCCTTCACTCTGAGATCTAGGTCGATGGCCTGACCCCATTCCTCGACGGGAGGGCATGGCCTGAACTCACCAACGCACTGGAGTCTGTTTCCTCCTGTCTTCTCTATGTGTAGGGTTAGAAGCAGGAATATTTTTCTCAAGGCCCCCCTTTCTTTTCCTCCATCCTACAGTATTTTTCTTTAGGCTATTTGATGTTTCTCTGTGTTACAATAACCTTGGGAATTTACAAATGTGATGTAAGTTAGAACCTTCTCCACATATTACAGCAAAATAAACACTATTTTGAAATACCTAGAGTTCAATACACACACACGCACAGAGTTTACTCCCAAAGTTTACCATGATAAACAGCTGTGTGATTTTGACAAGTTTCATAACTTTGACATGCCATGTTTTTTCCAGCTGTAAAATGGTGATAATAATATCATTTGTTGCACGGACTGTGCTGGTCTGCATAATAAGTGAATACTTATGACATTGGCATGCGTCCGATTCTGTGCTTAAAAGATGTTGGCTGCAATTGTTAAAAGTATAAATATTTGAATTACTATTTTTGTGAAGTTTCCAAAACAAGTCACTAAACAACCAAAAACTTCATACAGATTAAAACATTTGATTTAATGCAAGAAACTTATTTCAGTCAGAATTTTGGCTTATTTTGAAATTGGAAACCATGTAATTGTTGGGTCTTTCAATCATATAATTCTGCAGTCTTTAAGAGTGGAAATGAACTTATTTACGAAACAGAACAGACTCACAGACTTAGAGAACGAACTTATGGTTACCGGGGGGAAGGGTGGGGAGAGGGATAGATTGGGAGTTTGGCATTGACATGTACACACTGCTATATTTAAAACAGATAACCAACAAGGACCTACTGTATAGCATAGGGAACTCTGCTCAAAACTCTGTAATAACCTAAATAGGAAAAGAATTTGAAAGAGAATAGATACATGTGTGTGTGTGTATATATATATATATATATATATATATATATATATATATAAAACTGAATCACTTTGCTGTACACCTGAAACTAACACAACATTGTTATTCAACTATACTCCAATATAAAATAAAAATTAAAAAAAAAAAAAGAGTGGAAGAGTCTTTCCTCTGGTTCACTATCTCCTGTAGTCTTTTTCTATTAAAAATTACAGTTTCAACATAAAGTACATAAAATTTCACGAAAACAAAATATCCTAATTAAACTGCTTCCAATAAGTTACTATTTGCTCCATTAAAACTATAAGATCTATTATAAATTCTTCATGATCACATTCATTCTCACATGCATAATAGGAAATATAATTTAGGTGGAACTATAAGAAATTGCCTTTTTTGTATGTCAAAATGGTCAAATATTGGCAATTTCATATGGTTTCAATGAATATTTAATTTGTGAAATGCAGCAAAGGTGCATCTTCCTGAAAAAATTTGATCATCTAAAATAACTAAAACATTTTAAACAAGACAGTTTAAAAGTTAGTATGTTTTGAATGAACTGCAGACAATCCCACCATACATACATCATCACTGTGAATTGAGTAGCTGTCTCGTTTAGGGCTGAATGAAATATTTATGGTGGACCAAATAAAACAGCAATGTAATGGCAAATTCCTATATCTGGGGACATCGCTGTCACTGTGGGCACCCGTGAAATAGCTCTGGCCTAATTTCCCCTGACTTTGGATGTGTGCAAATCACAGGGAAATGTGAACTGACTACAGACTGCGAAAATCAGCAAAGACAGAAAATCATTGCAAATCAGAACCTTATCAATATTTCACTAGGCTAAGACTAAACATCTTATTCCTCCAGAAACAGAAAGCTATTTTCCTGAAACTGTAACACTGGGATTAAAAAAAAAAAGTTCATCACAATACAGTTCAATGCCAAGAGTTTAATGTAGACCTCAGAATCCGTTGTTTGTGTATATCTGCATCACATGAAATGAAAATGTGCATGCTGACAGTATCTCTGGATAATGGAACTATTTTTATGCTTAAACATTTAGCCTATGCACTGCCTACAATATACGAGCAGAGTTGTGTCTGAACCTGCTGGAATCCATTTCGATTTTTTCTTACAAGGGTGGTCATGACCTAGAACCCACCAACAGTGTCATACAACCTTTCCCATCCTTTCTGATGCCAGAAAGAGAAAGAGTGTTCCTTTATGGCCTGCTTCTAAGTTTTTCTTAACATCTCCACCGTGACAGCCTCAAAAACGAAACAAAACCATAAACAAGAAGTGACCTTTAAACTAGACCCTAAAAAGAGTGGATTATCAAGCCTGGGCTTTTCACCAAGAAATATAGTTAACTGCACAAAGCTTTGGAGATATAATTCTTTGTACTGTGATAAATTTCCCTTGGATGGAGGCAAATAAACCAAGAAAAATAAACAAAACACACCAGTTAAGGTTCAGCTTCCTACTTCACATAAACTGAGAGAACATTGATAAATTTAGCCGTTCGCTGAGCTTGGAAGGCTTATGTTTTGCTTTGTCATTTGAGTTTTTGCCTTAAGGAAGAAAAAAAAAATGCTGCCAGTGTTTATGAACTGGGGGGGGGGGGTCTGCAGAGGATGAGGGCTTAGATATGTCAGAAGTTTTGTTAAATTTGAAATGTTCTGTTATACAACTATACTCCAATATAAAATAAAAAGTTAAAATAAAATGTTCTGGGCAGGAAAAGGTGGTCAATTTAGGGAACATACAATTGTAAAAAAAATATATTAACTACCTGTAAGACTGGATCTTACACACACACACACGCACACACACATCCACACTCTCCTGTCCTCAGAGCGCACTAAATGTCCTCCAATCAAAAACTTGCCCCTGACCAAGTGCTCCCTGGTCCTCTCTTCCTTGTCAAGTCTCCTTTCCCCTTCCCCAATGCCCCGAGCCCCCTACCCAGCTGGAATGGCTCCCGCTGAGGGTAGGGATTTTTCCTTCTCAAATGGAAAGGTCACATTTTAGTCCTTTCTTACTAAATGTCGCCCGCCCCCACTTCATGCCTTTTGTCACAGTCTCCTTTGTGACATGCTTACCCCTCGGGGCTCCGTGTGGACATCCTCCCTTCAGAGTTCTCCGCAGACTCCGCCCGCCCTGCCTCTGGTCCTTGCAGGCTCCCCTCAGGCCTCTGCCCTCCCTTCTCACATTCTCCCTGGGATCCCAATCCGTGGCCATGGTTTCTCCCATCACACAAAGGCTCATGATCCTCCAGCAGGTACCTTTTGCCCCTATTTGTGTTCTCGGGAACAGTTATAACTTGAAGGGCCCAACATGAGAATGCATGGCCTCCATTAAATCTGTTAAGAATTTCAAGGTGGCAACAGTGGAGCAAACCCAAACACGGGTCATGGGACAGTGCATGGGTTGGATGTGGTTCCCGGCCTCTGTGCTGGGAGGAGCTGCTCATTTGTAGTGGGTGTCAGTCTCTGAATCAGGGGAGCTTGACCCAGAGGGAGTGATGGGGGTGGTTAGTAGAACCGGGTGGACCCAGGAGCCAAGATGGTGGTCCACAAGAATTGTGCCCAACTGTCCAACTAAAAGAAATGAAAACTGGGGGATCGGGGAGCTGGTCTACACCAGCAAAAGTCAACATGACTTAGTTTTCAGGCTGAGCCAGCTTCACAGCCCTAATCAACTGACAGGAGCAAAGGCCAGGTCCCTGTGAAGAAGGCAAAGTTTGGGCACATGGGATCAAAGGCTGGAAGTCAGAAGTGCCCCACTCACCGTTGCTCTCAGGACTTGGGGGAGTCTCTGCTCCTCCTCCATCCTCCACACCTTCAGGTTCTGTGGGCCATGAGGTCATGGTTCCCAGAGGTGAACACTGCTTACTAGGGTACCCAGAGACCATTCATTCAACCCTATGCCACGGCTGCATCTTCCATCACTCAGAGTCCTGGTGGTGCCGGACCAGCAGGCAAGGGGAAGTTCACCCTCCTGGCAAGAGAAGAGCCGCTCTTACATCCCAGATGCTGGGAAACAGGTTTGGCTCATCTGCTGCAGCTCCCCTGCCCACTCTTGTCTTTGAGGCACACCACAGCCTCAGAAGGACGTGTGACCAGCCACAGTACGGACAGGGGGAGGGGACTCTAGGATGGCCAGTGCAGGGGGCAATGAGGAGGCCCACCTGCAGTGGCAGAGGCTGACCTTCCTCTTGTAAGTTTTCCCAGGAGATACAGCCAGCTAGAATCTTGGAGCCACTGTTTTCAATGGGATGAATTCACTATAAAAAACAAATGGACTCAAGGGGTACAAAGTGTGGACTGCAGTGGATGTCACGTGGTGGATTTGGACACACCACCCAAAATCCTCAACAGGGCCAATCCCTCCGTTCCCTCGGCCTGGGTCAGTGCTGCTTCTTGCTGAGGACTCAGCTGATTCCTCTGCAGGAATTGTGCTCAGCCGAGATGGTGCCCAGCACAAAGTCCTGACCCCTTCCCGAGACAGTGTAAATACAATGCCATGTCCGTGAGAGAGTCCGAAAGCCCCTCTGCCCCAACGGGCACAACTTTGAAGAATCATCCCAGCATGCGAGCTCCCCAGGACCAGTCAAAGCCTCTGCTGGATTAGAGGCTGCATCTCCTCTCTCTGCCTAAGGCTGCTCCCCTCCCCTGTACACACTTTGTTCCCGAGAGCGCTCCCCAGGAAACTGATTTCCCATCTCAGTCTCAGAAATTGTTTCCCTAGGAGCCTGACCTTTGACACTTCCTCTCATGTCTTCCAGACCAATAACCACATTCATGTCACAGCACAGGTGAGCAGGGAATTATGTTTCCTGCTCTGGAAGAGAGAGGTTACTAACCGAAAGAATTGCAGATTTCTTCCAGCACATGGAGAACATGCAGGAATGACCTTGAAGGCATTAGACTAGGAAGGGCAGAATGTAAATCTGTGCAGGAGAGGGTTTACTGACACAGGAGCAGTCCTTGTTACTTGGGGCTTAACATCTGGACTAGGACACCAAGAAGAATCTTAATGTACTTGCCATGTGGCTTCTTAAAGCGCAGACCAATAGATGAGCTGGAATGAATGGAGTAGAGAAGCTGGAACTTCCCTGCCAGGGTGTTGAGGTGAAGGACAGAGGCTCAGGGAGGTGGCACTGGGAGATGAGCTTATTATATGAGAGCAAACAAGGGCCCCTAGTCAGATCCCTACAAGGCTTCAGACTGGGCTCTTTACTTAGATTAGTGTCTTCGAGAAGCTCAGTGGTGGCTCTCAGCCATAGGTCTGGGTTGCTCATAAAAGATGCTGACAAGAAATGGGAATTCCAGGTACCAGTGGGAAGGCTAGAATTCCCCAACAGCAGAGCTTAGGCATCGACAACAAGGAGAATGTAATTCTGCAGCAGACGGCAAAGCATGGTGGCCATCAGGGTGCTTTAACCTGGAAGAGTCAGGGAAGATGCTAATAGACATCAGTGTTCCTCCGGCTGAGAAATAGGGGCCACCAACGAGGGTATGGTCTGATTTATATGACAAAAAGAGAGAAAGAGAGGGAGAGAGAGAAAGAGAGCAAGCTTGGAGCAGATGTCAAATCAGTCCTGCATCAAACCCATTTCAGAGTTGGTCCAATAGATCCAGGGATTCACCCTGTGTTTTTTGTTTTTGTTTTTGTTTTTCCCTGGTTCCCAATCGACTTGAGCTAGCACTCCATTTTTCTCCTGGATCCTGGGCAACCACGTTGTCATTTTGGTAACCATGGCATTGGTGAGCTCCTACTACGTTACCAGTGCTTAACTTTTATTATGACACTTAATTAAACCCTCACCAAAACCTTCTGAGGAAGACATAATTATACCTGTTTACAGGTGAGACATTGCGCCCAAGTTCAGGCACTCTTCAATGGCAGACTGGCATCTAGGCTCTTCTGGTACATGGCTCTGAACTGAGATTTGCAGTCAATGTTGATTTCCATTTGTTTACAATTAATTTTTCAGACAATGATTTGCAACTACTTGAACATTACAGCAACCCTCTGGCGATACACAATGGCATGTACATTTTGTCTTCTCCTCTCTCTGTGTGTCCTACTTACACTACCTCGTACTTTCCTCCTTATAGAGAAAAATTGTAGTGTTTTCCAGCTATTTTTAAATTGTCTCCCCAAAATAAAATTGAATATATTTTTTAAAATGTTAATTAGTACTATTTCTTTTTTGTTCTATTTGCTTTTAACTGTTAGAATTAAAAAGGGGAATGAAATGTTTCAGTGGAAAGATCTACAACGTGAAGACTTCCTAAACAGAGGTCTTGTTGGAGGCATGTCCATATTTTGTCCAGCAGACTTGAGAGGAGGCATCAACCATTGTTAGAAGTGGACTCTTTGCAAAAAACCTTGCACATCCCCAAGTGACAGGAAAGAACACTGTCTGCTTCGCCTCTGCAATTCATTCTATTTCCCCTAAATGCTGCTCCCCTTGTTACCCTCTCTGTATTCCATGTTGATTTGCCCAGCTTCCACAGTCTGCATTTCCTAATAAAGACAGAACACAGATGAGCGCTCCCGATAATGTCCTTGAGAGTGATCTAGCCCATGTTGGGGAGGAGTGGAGCCTCATCTGGGTGTACAAGTTTGGAGAGCCTCATGACGAGATGGAGGGCACTGATTGTGATGATGACTATTTCTGGGTTAAGCTTTCAAAGCTTTCTTTTTAGGAAGTGAATATATAAATAAAACAGGCAATATATATATATATATATATATATATATATATATATATATATATATATCCACAAGCAGGCAAAGGAGGAGAAAACCATTGTGGTGTAGTATCCTGTAATCACAGCAGAGCCACCCCTGTCCGTGGCTAATGTAAGGGTTATGGGATGTCATAATCCCTCCCCTGAGCTCCTTTAGTGCAGCCATGATGACTAAATTTCTTGTGTCTTATCACACAGTCGCAGGCTGGAACCAGGAGAAAGGGCTCTGAAGAAAACACAGCATGAAATCGAGAAAGACGATCAGATTACCAGCCCCTGGAGCTGGTCCCAATCTGACCAGAGCAAGCTTGATTTCAGACCCACGGGGGACTTGAACACCAACCTCGCCCCCTTCATCCCAGCACACCATTATTTTTAAAGAACCCCAGACATCTTTCCAACCACGGTGGTGTGGTTTTCTCTTTTTGCTCTGGTCTACCCATTATAAATCTTCTAGCGAAAGAGAGCAACCCTTCTGGAACTTCAGGGGTGGGGAAATCAGATGGATTTCACGTTAGAGATCCTCCTTAGAAGATTGAATATCAAAAGAGGTCGTGATGTGGGAACCAAAGCTCTTTGCCCCTTCAGGAAGTGTGTGTCTCACCCAGGTTTTCTGGGGCAGACAAAGGTGGGGTTCTTCGAGGCACAGAGAATCCTCATTGTTCCTAAGAGTCTGAACCATCACCCTCCACAGACATAATACCCAGCTGTGTGCACAGCATCTCTCTGCTTCTCGGAGGGCTTGCCTGTTTTGCATTTGGAAGGGGAATTTATTTTGCTTGTTGAGGTGGTAAAAATTGCCTGATGCCTGATTCTCACTGTGTTTAGTCCAACAATGGTGGCATTCATGGTCAGTAAAATAAATACGCCTGCATTACCTTTTATGATCTAGGGCAGTGTTAAGCAGAGGATAGGGGCACAATATCTACTTGAAGTGTCACAGAGACCCACAGTCAGTGTCATGGAGAACCAAGATAACACACCACCTACCTGCCATGTTCCGCACAGGTTGTGGGACTTTAAGCCAATCTTTCATAAGCTTGGGGAGGGTGTAGATGTGTCAAGGTGGGGAACGCTTGTTCTCTGGTCCCCTGGCTATTAAGATAGATGCAACTGCAACAGGTTACTTTTAAAAACCTTTGGGCAAAGGTAAGCATGCACAAGGGCTTGGGAAACAGGGCTCTGAGAAAGAAATCTTGTACTGAACACACAAGCCCCCTGAGAGAAAGAAGAGTTGGAACATCCTGGTGAAGAACCTGGAGAAGGAGATTGCATGCTGAAATTCACCTCAAAAATGGTTACCCCGGGAGTCTGTATAAGAAGAAGATGGATGGAAGTGAGGTAATGCCAGGGCGCAGATCTCGAAGGCAGTGTTGGTATGAAAAGGAGCTCCATCGTGAAGCCAAGAGAAGGCTCTGCTTCTGGGAAGGATGAAGACAAGGGACATGGGTGGGAAGCTTCAGGAGCACTGGCTGTGGAAAGCGCGTGACAAGGACAGATCTGTGCAGGTGAGGAGGGTAGATTTGAGTTGGGGCCACTATTGCTTCTTGAGAATCAGTTTGACCCCGTCGTGTTTTTCCAGGTGAAAGGAGAAAACCACTGAGGAATAAACAACTTTTAAAAATCTGTAGGAAAAGTGGCAAGAGAGAAATGATGGGGTGAGTGTTGACAAGTGGAGATGAAAGACGGCAAAAGTTAACAAAAGTATATATATTTGAAGTTTTAGGGACCAGATCTGATATATTTTGATAATTTATCTAGAAACACTTTAGTTTTCTTAAAAGAAATTACTTTAAAGAAAAGTGATTTTCCTCTCAGGCAGATGTTACTCATAGGCAAAATTATAATGATTGCTTTAATATTGATATGATGCAATATAATATGTATTAAACGTTACATTCAATTTTGAGGTACTGATTCTCCTTTACCCCATTAATCGCACTATCCTTAAACTAATATACAGATTAGCCCCGTATGAAGAATTGTTTACAAGCTCAAGTATAAATCACTAGTTCTTGGTAAAATATCAAATACAGTGTATTTGGTATTTGCAAAACAGACCTAGAGAAACTTTGGAAAAAGCCATCTTCTCAAAACTTTAAAAAAATATTATCTTTTGTTTGTTTATTTTTTTAATTTATTTTCTTAATTAATTAATTAATTAATTAATTTTTATTTTTGGCTGTGTTGGGTCTTCATCTCTGTGCCAGGGCCTTCTTTAGTTGCGGCAAGTGCGGGCCGCTCTTCATCGCGGTGCGCGGGCCTCTCACTATCATGGCCTCTCTTGTTGCAGAGCACAGGCTCCAGACGCGCAGGCTCAGTAGTTGTGGCTCATGGGCCTAGCTGCTCCGCGGCATGTGGGATCCTCCCAGACCAGGACTCGAACCTGTGTCCCCTGCATTAGCAGGCCAACTCTCAACCACTGCGCCACCAGGGAAGCCCCTAATTTATTTTTTTATTGAAGTATAAATATTATCTTGAGGTAGAACAACAAAAAACTTGGCAGATTTGCAAACTGAGGGAACAGCCATTAGAGCTAGGGGAAGAAAAGCACACATGTATTGAAATAGACAACGTCTGTAAAGTGTATAAAGCATGCCATGTTCTTTTATAAATGATAAACTACAATAACATAAAATAAACTTTAGATCAATAATAAAACACAAAATGTACAATTGTTTGAACTTTTCTTATAAGATGATTCCCACTGACTGCAGATTTTCATTGTCACATGTCTGGAGGCAGCCAGGCGGTTTTGAAGGGTCCTAACTGAGTTGTCAGGGGGCTGCAGGTGGAAGCCCAGCTCAGGGCTCCCAGCAGAGACCCCTGGAGGGAGCAGCCCCTGAGCCTCCCAGTGCTGTGTCATCACCTGTGGAAGGGAGTGCAGTGCTGGGCAAACAATTGCCTTGAGGAATCTGCAGGGCAGAGAAAAGTGTCCATGGATATGGGCTACCATCACTAATGAGGAGGTGTGTGTGTGCGTGTGTGTGTGTGTGTGTGTGTGTGTGTGTGTGTGATGTTAAAGGAAACTCTATGCCATACACAGAAATAGTTGCATAATCGCTCTTTCTCTGTAGCTGCATTTCCTTGGAACTGGAGGGGAAATGTTTGTATGCTTACTGGTTTGTCAAGACAAAAAGTGTTCTCCTAGCAGGTTGGCATCTGTATAGACCTCGGTTTCTCAGCCTCTGCACTCTCAGAGTTTGTTGTTTGTTGTGAGGGCTCTCCTCTACGTTGTCAGATGTTCAGCAGCATCCCCAGCCTCCACCCTCCAGATGCCGCTAACACTTTCCCCTCCAGTTGTGACAATCAAAAATGTCTCCAGACTTTGCCAAATGTCTCCAGTGGGGCTCATGGCCCCCAGTTGAGAAACACTGGTTGTGGACTCTGAGATAAACTGGGGACAAATCATCCCCATACTTCAGTGCCCAGTACTTAAACCTAAGCATTCAGGAAGGTTGCCTCAGAGGAAAGTCATGTAGCTTTGCATCCTCAACAGGAAGGGGCCTCCAGTGCAGTCTCAGGATGACGCACACTTTGACCTGACCTGCCTTCATGTTCCACAGGCAGATGGGGACATGCACAGTGACATGCTTTCTTCAGGTGCCAACCATCTGTTTTGAGGTGGAACAAAATCATAACTGGACCATCTTTAAGGTCCCCAAATTATTGCTTCCACCATTTTTCTTCTGAAACAACTCCAAGGCTGTGAAATAGGGGGTGTCTAAAAGGAGAATGTGGTGTGCCCTCCAAATAAAGTGTAGGAAAATGCGATGTGAGGACTTCTGAATCTCCAGGGGCAAATGGAGTAGGAAGCATGTCCTGGTTGGGGTGCAGGGCTCTCATTCATCCATTTGTGAGGTGAGTCTTTGCTGATCCCTGGAGGCACCATGTTGGAAGAGACACAGTTCAAGCCTTAAAGGAAATCAATCAGGACCACTGAGTTGTCCATATACTTAAGGACCAAACATACTTCTGAAGATTAAATGCAATTTAGATTATAAGCACCTTCTATAAGTAAACTCTCTTTAAACCCTCGCATTCTCCTGCATGGATATTGTTCCACTGCTCAGATTTTTAGTACATTATGCAGCCAATTGTGTGGCCCCTTAAGAAAATTAGAATCTTATAGTTAAGACATTTCCTAAACTGGTTTATACAATTTAAAAACTTTTTTAAAGATTAGATTGTATGCACAATGTAAATAATAATATAAAGTGACTTAAGACTGAAATACCCTTTAAAAAAGAAAAAAAAAAACTAAATGGCAAAGAAAAACATTATTGAACTTGATTTGTAACATTTTTTTCTAATGAGCTAGTATAATGGTCATGCTAATATTTTAACTCTGATTGTAGTAAAGATGAAAATGTCAGCCTGTTATGTATGATTTGTTCAGTAAAAGAAAAAAATGAGGAAACTGCAATTCAGAACATTTAAATCAACAGTGAATTCAATTTGTAACAAAGTCTTCAAGAAATTCACTGAAACGGTTCAGAAGAAGTTTGTACTTCTCAATTATCTCAGAAAATGGAAAAACAGAAGCAAATGTTTTGGGTAAAAATATGTTCTTTCACACAATGTTGTACATTCAGAGGAATATATTTCTCATTTGAACAATTTTGTTTCCTTATATCTAAATATTTGTAAAAATACTGTTTTTTAAAGGATGAAACTTGCTGGAAGCTCTATGCATTTGCTAATGAATACAATAAGAATATTTTATGTTGCTTTTATGTTAATGATATTCCACTGTATTGCATAATCCTGTTTATAATTTATCTTAAAACTAATTTTTAAATTGATTATAAAGTTACTTTGCAAAAAATCTTGAAAATGACTAATTTTACTGTTCATTTTATATTTAATGTATTTATTTTCAATTTTTTTCTTTAATAATAAAAAGAGCTAACATTTAAAGAATGCTTGGAGCATTTTGTGTATTAAATTATTCACACACATCCTGTCTTGTAACATATGCAATGATTCTCTGAAGTATGTAATATTGGTAAAACAACATATAAATGTATGTTTTTAAGTATTTACCAAAATTCTTATCATAGTAAACAGATTTATACATTGCATTTTAAACTTAATGTTTGATGCTGACTATTTTAAATATAATTTACTCATTTAATATTATTTTATTTAAAATTTATCTATTTTATATTATTCTACTATTTCAATGGACTCTCTTTAGCTAATCTCTACTACTGGACATTTATATTTTCACCTGTTTTTCCCAATTCATAATTCATTAAGATTCTCCAACATAAATCTTAGTGTTCTTCTTTGATTCTTTCAATCTAAAATTCTATATCACACAAAAAACAGTATATAAATATTTATAAATTGTCAAAAACTGACAGGAATTAAGTTGTCTTTCAGTAGAATGGATCAACCATTTGTGGTAAATCCATTTAATGAAATATTCAGTGATAAGAAGAAATAAACAGGCCTCAGAAAGCATGGATAAATCTTAAATGCATATCACTAAGTGAGAGATACCAATCAGAAAAGGCCACAAAGTATTTGATTATATTCACACAACATTATGGAAGAGGCACTACTGTAGAGATGGTCTAGAGACCAGTAGTTGTCAGGAATCCCAGGGCTTGAATAGGTAAAGCATAGCAGGTATTTTAGGGCAGTGAAACTATTCTGTATGAAATTGATAGGGTGGATACATTACACTTTTCAGTTTTCAAAATCTATAAAACTCTACATCACAAAGAGTAAACACTAATGCATGCAAAATTTAAAAGTTCATTTGGGAGGTAGAGAAATATCTTGTCTAAAAGTGTAATGTTACCAAATCTAACTGTATTACAAATGTATGAAACCATGTCACTGAAGGGGGAGGAGTGAGAAGGTAGTGACCTATATATCTTTGGGAATGGATGGGATTTGTAAGACTAAAAGCAAAAAAGAACTGCACATAAGCACTGTACTCTAGTTGATAAAGCTGTTTTCCACAAGAATGTATGTTAACAACTCTGGAAAAACTATACACACCCACTGGTATTGAACAATTATGTAAATGGATGCA
Source organism: Balaenoptera ricei (assembly GCF_028023285.1). NCBI lineage: Eukaryota > Metazoa > Chordata > Mammalia > Artiodactyla > Balaenopteridae > Balaenoptera > Balaenoptera ricei. The sequence continues at coordinate 2,687,853 of NC_082641.1, forward strand.
GATGGTGGGAGCCAGTTTTCTGACTCTTGGAGTGGAAGGTACAGACAAGCAAGTGAGAAGGCTAAGTTATCCATATGTAATGAATTAGACTGGGAGACATGAGTAGGAACCCATACTGAACTTAGTATAGATACAGATAAGGTCACATATAGAAATATATATAGATATAGATATAGATAAGTATATATACGTAAGTTGGTATACACTCCTATGTTTCTTTGCTGAGAGGACTGGGAAGCAATGACACCCCATCAGCAACAAGAACAGCTAACACTAAAATCTTGGTTTATCATACCATTCTCTAATAAAAAGAATCAGGGATATTTGGAGAATAGCTGGTTCTGGGACTGGGGCAAGAAATAGACAAGATGAGCCTAGACTATCTTACATTAATCTTATATCTTGTAGCACAAAAATTAAGGAAATACTCAAAGGAAAAGAATATGTGTTCACAGAGGTATGTCAAAGGGACTCAGAGCCCACTGCAAGCACCAATAATCAAATCTGGGACAATTTTAACAACAAAATATATACCATAGTATTGTATCATAATCAAAGTATGAAATAAATATCCATGAGTCCAAACTGATATAAATGAATGAAAAAATAAATGAGCAAACAAACCGATCAGAACATAAATGTGAGATCATAGAAACATCTCCTGTGCAGAAGAATTCCAAATAATTTATGTAGACATTCTACCCTGAAGGAGGTGAAGCATAACTTCCCACACATTAAGTAGGAACTGCACATAGTAACATCATTCCAAAAAACACAATATGAAAAGGGGAAAAAAAGACTGAATTTACAGTTGAAAAACCTGAGAAATACTACCTTAGCAGATGATAAAGTTTACGATTAACAGTTTTAAGACATGTTGATAGTATTTACTCTTACTATGATGTGAGCAGAATGTCAATTTACCTCTTGCACTGCTCTGTCAAACTCATCACCCCATCTAATCATGAGAAAACAGTTAAGACTAATACCAATTTAGTGACATTCTAACATACCTGACCAGTGTTTTTCAAAACTCTCAAGGTCATCAAAAACTAGGACAGTCTGAGAAATCGTCACAACTAGAAGAGACATAGCAACTAAATGTATTGTGGTGTCTTGAATGGGATTCTGGAACAGGAAAAAATAAAAAAGCCATCTGGTAAAAACTAAGGAAATCTGAATAAAGTATGGTCTTTAGTTAACAATAATACATCAGTCTTCATTCATCAATTGTAATAAATTAATGTAAGTTCTTAATAATAGGGGAAACTGGGTGTGAGCTATGTGGAAAGTCTCTGTATTATCCTTTATGTTTGTCAGTAAAAGTAAAACTATTATAAAATAAAAAGTTTATTTAAATCACTCACTTGAAGGGGCTTAATATTGGACTTAAAAATAGAACATTGGAGTCTACATAAGAAAGGGTCATTAATTTGAATATAGACAAATAGAAAATTTCAAATATGAAGAACAGAGAGAATATATATTGAAAAGAAATAAATGCATCTTCAATGACCTGTGAAAATATTTTTTCTATAATATGTTTAATTTTAGACACAGAGTGAGAGAAGATAGAAATTGGAAAAACAAACAAAAACAAATACAAAATTAATGACAAAAAATTTCCCAAATTTGGTGGAAAATGTCAACCTAGACAACCAAGAAAAACATGAATCCCAGGAAGAATAAATACAAATGGAACTGAACCTCGGCAAAAAGTATTCACACTACTGTATACCAAAGATAAAACAAAGAGCTTAAAAGCAGGCAGAGAAAAGAAAAGACACATTATCTGCAGGAGAGCAATAAAACAAATGATGGCTGACTTGTCATCAAAAACAACTGACATCAGAATTATACAATCAATTTTTAAAGTGCTGAAAGGAAAAGAAAAAATACCCAGTCAAAACCTCACTTATAAATAGAGGTGAAAGACAAGTTTTTGTGTGAGCAATAGCTGAGAGGTTATGTAGCCAGCAGATCTGCACTACAAAGATTGCTAAAGGAAATTCTTCCTGCTAAAGGAAAATGAAAACAGATGGAAAAGTGCACAATAAATGGTCATTTGTGGGTGAACATAAAAGATCATCTTTAAAAAAAAAAATTGAAGACAAATTGTAAGACCAAAAAAAAAAAAAAAAACTTTGTATTTTTTTATGAATGTACTTATAAATAACATTCACACAAAGTACAAGAATAAAAGTTATTTTACATTTGAGACTTTCTTATATTTCACTTGAATTGGCACATGTGACGTCCATGTAGGATGTGGTGAGTTGAGAATGTATATAGTAACTCCAAAAGAATCAGAAAATATGAATATCTATAGCTGCATACCCAATAGAGGAATTAAAATAGAGCACTTTTAAATATTACAGTAATCCAAAAGAATTCAGAAATGAGAGGAAAAAACAGATGAGGCAACTAGAAAGCCAATAGAAAGATACTAAAAATAAAATAAACCATATCAATAAATTAATTATAAAAGGCATTTTATGTATAAAAAGACACATATGTATGTAATTATAATTACAACTACAGGCAGAGATTGACAAATACAACTAAAAAATATCAGAACTCATTTGTTTGCTGTCTAAAAGAATGCACTTTTTTATTTATTTTTTATTTTTTTCAGTTTTTGGCCATGCCACACAGCATGTGGGATATTAGTTCCCCGACGAGGGATTGAACCCATGCACCCTGCATGGGAAGCACAGAGTTTTAACCATTGGACCGCTAGGGAAGTTCCTAAAAGAAGGCACTTTAAATGCAATGGCTAAGATACCTTAAAATGCTAAGATTAAAATTAAATTGTGAGCATAAGAATGCCACTATGGGTATATTTAATTCCAGAATAACTTGACTTGAAAACAAGAATTATGGCCAGAGGTAAAGAGGGGCTTTCCACAATAATAAAGTCAACAAATTATCATATAGACATAAGAATTGTAAATGTATATGTGCATAATAGCAAACTTCATGTACATGAAGCAAATAGTAACAGGACTAATGGGGACTATAGTTAATTCACAGTCACAGAAGGATATTTAACACCCTTGGCTCAGCACTTCACAGAATTTCTAGGAAAATGATCAGTAAGTATGTATAGATACAATATCAGCTCTCTATCTTTGAGTGACAGATTTAGGATGTTATATCCAACAAAGGCAGAGTACACACTCTTCTTAAATATACATGGAATGTCATCACGATAAACCATATATTTGGTCATAATGTAAAGTATTGACAATAAAATATCTAGATTATTCTCACTAACACATTAGATAAAGAAGAAATCACAGAAGAAATTAAGAAATATTTCAAATAAATTATAATGAAAATACAACATATCAAAATTTGTGGGATTCAACTTGAGCAGCTTAGAGGGAAATCTATATATTAAAATGCTTATGTTAGAGAAGTAAAAATGTTTATTATGCTTATTTTTGAAAAAGTGAAAGAGTAGGTCAAACAGTAAGAAGAAAGAAGAAAATCAGAAATGTAAGAGCAAAAATTACTGAAATAGGCAACAAAAAGAGAAAAATAATTGACAAAGGCAAAAGTTGGTTTCTTGAAATTATCATTAAAGTTATAAACATTTAGCAAGACAGATAGAGACATATGTAGAGAGATAAAGAATTGAAGTATTATAAATGAAAGGAGATACACTACAAACCCTACAACCATTCAAAAGATAATATAATAAATAATTTGTGACAATGAATTTTACAACTTAGAAAACAGGGAGACATTTCTTGCACTACATAATTTACCTAAAATGATTCAAGAAGAAATAATATAAATAGCCATGTATATACATAAAATTCACTACATAAACAAACAAAAAATCACCCCAATAAAATTCCAGATTCAAATGGTGCTCTCAGAAGTTTTTCAACCACTTAAGAAAGATATAACACACATATTATTATTAACATTTTTACAGGGAATTGGAAAGGTGGTTATTAAGGTAGATTAAATAGAAAAAATAAAACTCTATTTGTAGACATTATTATAAACCTTATAAAAATCCTAAGGGCTGTACATAAATGTTACTTGAACTAATGAATAAATTAGGGTACTCTTTAGAATACAAGGTCAACATATAAAAATTACTTGTTTCTTTTTGTACCAGCAGTAAACATTTAGAAATAAAATTAATAAAATATTATATATAAAATAAATAACCTACAAGGATATATTGTACAGCACAGAGAATGTAGCCAATATTTTATAATAACTTTAAATGAAGTATACTCTATAATGTATTGAATCACTATGTTGTACACCTGAAACAAATATAATACTGTGAATCAACTGTACTTTTAAAAAGAAATGAAATTAATAAAGCAATACAATTTACAGTAGCATCAAAATATGAAACCCTTAAGCATAAATTTAGCAAAATGTATACAAGTTCTGTACCCTGAAAATTTAAAAATATTGTTCTGAGAAAATAAAGAAGATTTAAATAAATGGAGAGATATACAATCTTCATGGATCAGAAAACTTGATATTTTTAAGATGTGAGTAATCCTTCAACCCAATCATTTCTATGAGTTTGAAATGAAAATCTCAGCAGACTTTTGTGGAAATTTGATTAATTGATTTCAAAAATTTATGTGGAAATGCAAACGACTATTATTAGGAAACAAAACAACAACAAAAAGTGACATCATGAACGTAAACAGCATTGTCAAATGAATTAACTGAATTTATTTTTGTACTGTGTCCTCAAACTTAATTGATTTATGTGTCTTATATACAAAAAGAAAACCTCTAAAAAAATAATAGTAGTAACCAGAAGTTTTTAAAAATGAAGAATATAATTGGAGGACTTAGACTATTTAATTTCATGACTAAGTATAAACTACTGCAATCAAGTCTCACTGGTGTAAGAATAGATGCTTAGGTTAATGGAACAGAAAACATAAGAGAAATTAATAGGCACACATATGGTCAAATGTACCAAGATATTTCAATGAGGAAAGAATCTTTTCATCAAACGATGCTGGAGAAACTGTGTATTTTATTCACACACACACACACACACACACACACATACTGGACATCACTTCTTACCTAATACATCCACATAATCTTTCCAAAAAATATAGACTCATATGTATAATATAAATCTATAAATTTTCCTGTGGAAAACACAAAAGAACTGGATAAATATACATTAAAAATAAAACACTGTCTCCTATCTTATAGCTTACACAAAAAAATAATTTGACATGGCTCATATTCCTGAACATAATCTAAAACTATAAAGCTTTTAGGTTAAAATACAGGATAATATTTTCATGACCTTAGGGTAGGCAGATATTTCTTAGAAAGAAAACAAAGGAACTAACCACAAAAGAAAAATAAATTGATAAGTTGAACTTCACCAGATTTAAAAACTTGTTTCCATCAAAATATATTTTTGAGGGAATGAACTGTCCAGTCACAGAAAGGACAAAATATTTACAGTATGTATATCTATATTATACAGTGATGTTTTATAAACCAATTATAAAATAACAAATGACTCAATAAAAAATAGACATATGACTTGAACATTCCAACAAAGAAAATAGATTAAATGACCAATAAGCCCATGAAAACATGCCCAACATCATACTTTGCTAATGGAAATCTAGTATATATTCAAGCACTGCGGCATAATATTTGGCAACTGCCAATAAAGTTAAGCTTACTGCTATTTTCTGATCCAGCAATTCCTCCCGATATATTTACCCAAGAGAAATGAGAATGTGTATCCACCAAAGAACTTGCTCAAGAATGTTTATTTTGGCTTTATATGTAATAATCAAATATTGGAAATAACTCAAATAGCTATCAAGAGGAGAATGGATAAACAGATTTGCTATATTTATGCAATACTTATAGTACTGAGTAATAAAAAGAATAAACGTCTAATACATATTTCAATATGGATAGACCTTACAAACTTTGCATTGAGTGAAAGACGGCAGATATAATAGAGAATATACTGTATGATTATATTCATATCAAGTTTAAGAGCATACAAAGTAAATCCATGTTGACAGAAATCAGAAAAGTGGTTGCCTATGGAGTGTGTGGCAGGCATGAGAGAAATTTCTAAGGTCATGGAAATGTTCTAAATCTTGACAAGGGTGTGGGTCAAACGGTGTCATGCATTCATAAAATCTGTTTAATTATACACTTACAAACCCCTCATTTACTCTATGCAAATTTCACCTCAGTAAATAAATTAATTTAATTACTTCTCTATTCTTTCCATAATATAGAGCTGTGTCTATGTTACCTCACATTATCTATTTCTTGTAAGATAAAAGAATTGATACATAAAAGTGTAGTTTTCTTATATTTCAAACTGTTTTTATTCATGCATTTTTTACATCATTTGCCTGTAAAGCTTGGTGAGAAGTTAGTCACCATTTTATATGTACATTTTACCAATATAAATTATTCTCTTTGTACCACTTACCTTTCTAAAATTTGAATTCTACTTTGGCATTGATATTGCTACTCTGTTTGCTAATACATTCCTTAAGTCTTTCTTTTACAGTAATTCTAATTCTTCTATATATTTTAGTTTTAGGGTTGTCTCTTGTAAACAGGTTTTAGTTGAGCTTAATTTATTTTTTAATATGGTTAATCATTTTGTATTTGTTTTCAAAACTGATCATTTGAATTATTATCTTCACTTATGTTTTTTAAATTTTATTATTATTATTATTGGCCATGCTCGGTCTTCGTTGCCACGTGCAGGCTTTTCTCTAGTTGTGGAGAGTGGGGGCTGTTCTTTGTTTCGGTGTGCAGGCTTTAAGCACGTGGGCCTCAGTAGTTGCAGCATGCAGTCTCAGAATTTGTGGCTCATGGGCCTAGCTGCCCTGTGGCATGTGGAATCTTCCCGGACCAGGGATCGAACCGGAGTCCCCTGCATTGGCAGGCAGATTCTTAACCATTGGACCACCAGGGAAGTCCTCTTATGGTTTATTTTTATTAGATGTTATTTTCTTTGTTGTTTTCGACTCTAGTGATTTCAAGGGTACAGTCCTAACTATTAAACTAAAGGATGCCTATGAGTTAATTTTTTTTCCTATCAACATGAGGAACAAAATAGCCTTTATTATTCCTATAACAGATAAGATGAGAACTCCAGGGCCCTTTCACTTGTTGACCCTACTTTCTTCCCACTCTACTTTTTAATTTTCATTGGTGTAATAGCGGACCTTTCAATGGTGTAACTCAGTGGACTGAGTTATTTCAATCAACATGTTATTCATTACTGTTTTCAAGCCTTTATTTGGTGTTTATGGATTATAATTTTGGATAGGATACCCTTCTGCTGTTGGAGAACTTGGAATCTAAGGCCGTGTTTCCCAACCTCTGGATTTAAAAAGTGATTAAATTAGCAATATAGATGCCGCCCACCATACAGATTAAACGTCAAGGGCATTGAATCCATTTCTTAAATTTTATTAGATTACTTCTGAATAGTAGTTAAATATTCAAACTTCATGTAGGTTTTAGTTTTTTTTTTTTAGTTTTTTTTTTTTTTAACATCTTTATTGGAGTATAATTGCTTTACAATGATGTGTTAGTTTCTGCTGTATAACAAAGTGAATCAGCTATACGTATACATATATTCCCATATCCCCTCCCTCTTGCATCCCCCTCTCACCCTCCCAATCCCACCCCTCTAGGTGGTCACAAAGCACTGAGCTGGTATCCCTGTGCTATGCAGTTGCTTCCCACTAGTTATCCATTTCACATCTGGTAGTATATATATGTCAATACCACTCTCTCACTTTGTCCCAGCTTACCCTTCCCCCTCCCCATGTCCCCAAATCCATTCATTTTTTTTTAAACTGATAGTATCCACGTTAATTTTTATTTATTTATTTATTTATTTATTTATTTATTTATTTATTGCTGTGTTGGGTCTTCGTTTCTGTGCGAGAGCTTTCTCTAGTTGTGGCAAGCGGGGGCCACTCTTCATCGCGGTGCGTGGGCCTCTCACTCTCACTATCGCGGCCTCTCTTGTTGCGGAGCACAGGCTCCAGACGCGCAGGCTCAGTAATTATGGCTCACGGGCCCAGCTGCTCCGCGGCATGTGGGATCTTCCCAGACCAGGGCTCGAACCCGTGTCCCCTGCATTGGCAGGCAGATTCTCAACCACTGCACCACCAGGGAAGCCCCAAATCCATTCTTTACATCTGCGTTTTTATTCCTGTTCTGCCCCTAAGTTCTTCAGAACCATTTATTTTTTATTTTTTAGATTCCATATATATGTGCTAGCTTACTGTATTTGTTTTTCTCTTTCTTACTTATTTTAGGAGAAAAAAATGTGCTTGCAGAAGTCACCTATTTCCAAAAATATAAATTGGTGTCCAGAAGTTCAGGCCATATACATGCAATGCATCAACACGAAGTCACAGGGCCAGAGGACACAGGGCACTTGTGTCCCTGGTGAATCTCATTCTCCTGAATGTGCACATGTCCCAGACACACAGCAGACACATCCCCATCGGCCTGTTCACTGCACAACCTACAGCTGTAACTACCATCTGCACAGCTTGGAGAAGCATCCTCACTGACAGGTAAATATAAAAAATCACTGAATAGGACACCTGTATGGGAGGAGAGAGGTGGAACTTTGCTAACAAAAATTAATAGCTTAAGAAAAATCCTCCAAATGTATGGTATTTAAAAGATGAATGTTGAGGATGAACAGCCATCTCCTCTTCTCACTTGGGCTAACAGCTTCTCCAGTGTCACAAATAAGGAACCAGTGGCTGCATTTGGAGTGTTGACTTTTTGTTGTTGATTTCATTCCACGTAGATGTGGGGTGGTCAGTTACACCAGAAACAACACTTATCTCCTATTTCTTGTTTTGAGAAGAAATCTGGCTAACTGTATGGTGGTCTTTGGGTCCCTTTCCGTGTCTGGTGGAATGGGGAGTGTGGTTCCAGATCTTCTAGAGAAGGAATTACACATAAATTACACATTTGCTAGCAGAGCTAATATACTAAGTGTAGTCTTGTCTATGAAGAAAATAAATCACTGAGAATATATCATTAATAAAGACATATGAAACCTTTCACATTATGTCAAATTACTAGAATTAAGAACTCTGAGAGAGGGAGGGTGAACCAATAAAACTTGAATATGTTAAGTGATCATTAGAGTTGGGTGTGATAATTGAAATTTGCTTTGCAGTAATTTAATTAAAAATTCATAACTATTCTGGCCTTTCCTGTCTTCTCTCTGTCATAGTGAGGAGTTTAACCCGTCGATAAAGATTGCTTCAGATGTGTACACATTGGTGACGACAAAGCTGAAAGCAGGAGACAAGTGACAAAGGTAAGGGAAAGACATTATGCATATTAGCTAAAATACTTTCTTTGGATCCTGAGTTTCGGTCTTTTCCTGAGGACTATGTCCCTACCATTCTGTTTGATACTCCTGGAGAAGTTATTTTTTTAAACTTATAATTTCATAATCCCTTATACAAGGACTTGTGTAACAATAAATACTTGTAATTATCCTAGACAGATTAATTATACAAACTATTTCACCTCTTATGGTGATATATTCATTATCTATTAAATTATTATTTTAAAAAATACACATGTGGGAGAAAAATAATTGTCATTAATTTCTTCTCCTCTGAAAGTTGCTCTGGGAAGTTTGAGTACCAGACACGCCTTGTACAAGCACCCAGCGTATATCCATTTATACAGGAGTTTCTATGGCATGTTCTTCCAGAAAGGTGTCTGATGTCATATTTTGGTCACCATCAATTCATGGATTCATTTTCCAAAACCTTGGGTGTTGAGTCTGAGAAATGAGTTATGGTTTAAATTCTTCAATATCCTATACTTTGTGTTAAAATAGGTCTGTTAAATTTAAACTGCATTTTGCTGAATATATTTTCCTTTAAAAGATAGGTCCTGTGTGTTTGAAGGACAATTTGACCATGTGTTTTTAATCCATTTAAGGTTAGCTTACTAAAATATTTATTTGTAAGAGCTCTTAGAAGTTCAGGAAGGCTTACAAATTTGATTTACCAGCCATTTGAAGCTTTTATCTTGAGAAAAGATATCTCTCTTTGTTAAGACCAAACCAATTAGAATCTCTCTGGGCTGGGTTTTCCATAAATCTTGAACTTGAATGTACTTTGGTACATTCTAAAAAATTTAATATTCATGGTCATTCTCATCTTAAGACTTTAAAAGTTAGATACTAGATTTTATAATCATATAGTGTACTAGATATCAATCTATTCAAATCACCCAAGATATGCACCCTAACAACATTGATGTATCGAAGGAACAACTTTATAATTATATACCATGGAAAGCAGTGTTGCATCCGTGTATACATTTCTTAAATGGGATTTGAAATGTTAAAGTCTAGCATTTGACAGGTTGGTGTTATTTAGGAAGTAATAGTTCATACCACTGATTACCCTGTTTAGCAAAGAATAAACAAAAATTTATTTGGCCTAAACTTGGATTCTACTAATTCACTTTTGGCTTCACATACACTTGCACAAAGGATTTCTAGAACAGTTGATATCTAAGGGGCATATGAATAAAAGGTGGAGAATTATATTAAATCGTATCACTGATTTTACTTCCTAAACAAACATCAGTAATCAAAACTTCTTAGAAAGTTTCAATAAGTTGGAGCCAAAAATATCCAGTACTCACCATCAAAAATTTAACATAGATTCCTTGCATTGTTTATTTAGATTATTTATTTTTCAGCCTCTATAAATCTGGGGAAAATGTGCAGAATCCTGTCTGTGAGGAAAGCATCATTCTATGGGTTACCTCCTTAGGGGCACCACGTAATGAGCTGGAAGAAAATCAAATTACTCTCTAGCAACCGTAGTTAATGGAATTTTACAGGACCTAGAAAAAGTCTTCAATGCCAAGTATAGACTTGGTGGACTCCCTTGCAGTCATCTGCTCTTCCTTTAATTCTCCATCTTCACAAAAGACATAGGAAATGATGAGCACTTTTCTTCACCTATTATCCTCCCACAGTGTTCGCAGAACCCTTACATTCACTTCTCTCTACTTGCCCAGCCGCGGAGGGTATTCTGACCACGAGTACCACCTGTGATGCACACACACCACTCTCCAAATTCCTTTTGGTTCGCATGGTGTGTCTAGCGTAGTTGGCAACAAGAATGCTGATCTATCTAAACACTCAAGGTGCCCAGCTCAGGTCACTGAGCTCTGATCCACATTTCAGAGAATCCTTAGGGATTTTGTATCAGCATCTCTTTTCTTCTTGCCCAGCGATAGTTCCCAACATTCACGGTGCTGTTTCCTAATTAAGTAAATTGAGACCACCTGGGAGGAGAGATTTGCCCATCCCTGTCTCCTTCCCACCACTAATTTCCATCTGCACTTACTTTTCCTTCCTTCTCTCAGCTTTTACACTAATGTTGGTCCCTCTACCTAGAAAGTCCCCCCACTCTTCACCTGTGTAACCTCTTCTTCAGGAGGGGTCCTTCATTAACCTTGTCTGTGTGCTCCCAGGAGGTGCACACCTGTATTCCTCTGTCATAACAAAGACATTGTGTCCTACATTATCAGTGTATAGATCGCTCCTCAATGCACACTCCCCTCAGAAACACCATGAGCCCCTAAATAAGGAGCATTATGTCATACTCATCTGTGTATTCCCTCAGTGCCAAGGAATAATGGTCCCAATGTTTATCTAATCATGCATTATGAGGACAGAGTGTTGGTGTTTAGTGAATGAATGAATGGTGGGGTCTTCTTGAGGTCAAGGGAATGTCTGAGTGGCTCATTTCACCTAGCATGATGCTTAAGCTTCAAAAACAGGTTATTGAACATTAATTACTATATTTCCAGAGTTAAAGATGCCAGTTTTAAACAAATTTGTTCACTTATTTATAGCCACACCCAAGTCACCTTCTCCAGGTCACGGGCTGCATGTCAGATTGCTAACTCTCAAAGTCCTCTTATGGTTTCCATTGTTCTACATCAATAGAGGTCTTCCTCAGCTTTCTAACACATTTTTCTTCTCTCTGGAATTTCTTTCTGGACTATCTGATCCAAACCTCTTGATTGATTCTCTGCAGTTATCTCAAATTCATACCCCTGGTTTCAATGTCTCCCCTGATGGTCAACCTGCTAAATACCTCTAACTGGGTCAATGGAAAACCTCTAGCTCTCAGTCCATCTAATACACAATATATGATCCTCCTTGTAAAATCATGCCACTCTTCCTGGTTTCCTGTCTTGGTTCATGACGTCCAACCAATGAAGACAACTTTCTCTGCTTCTTTCTTGTACCCTACAAAATATCCAAAAAACCCTGCCCTTTATAAGACATGTACTCACCCTACTCCTGCTGTGATAACCCAGGTCTGGGCATACAAACACTCTCATGACCTGAATTCTGCCCCCTTGCTGTTCCAGAAATGGAACAGTTTTTGTGCCCTACCCAGGATGTGCCAGTTCTGAGCTCATGCTTCCCTTTCTGCCTCAAGCTCATTTCTCATCTTTGTTTTTTTCTTTTTTTAATATCTTTATGGGAGTATAATTGCTTTACGTTGTTGTTTTAGTTCCTGCTTTATAGCAAAGTGAATCAGCTATACATATACATATATCCCCATATCTCCTCCCTCTTGCGTCTCCCTCCCACCCTCCCTATCCCACCCCTCTAGGTGGTCACAAAGCACCGAGCTGATCTCCCTGTGCTATGTGGCTGCTTCCCACTAGCTATCTATTTTACATTTGGTAGTGTATATATGTCCATGCCACTCTCTTACATCGTCCCAGCTTACCCTTCCCCCTCCCTGTGTCCTCAAGTCCATTCTGTATGTCTGTGTCTTTATTCCTGTCCTGTCCCTAGGTTCTGCATAACCTTTTTTTTTTTTTTTTTAGCTTCCATATATATGTGTTAGCATACGGTATTTGTTTTCCTCTTTCTGACTTACTTCATTCTATATGACAGACTCTAAGTCCATCCACCTCACTACAAATAACTCAATTTCATTTCTTTTTATGGCTGAGTAATATTCCACTGTATATATGTGCCACATCTTCTTTATCCATTCATCTGTCGATGGACACTTAGGTTGCTTCCATGTCCTGGCTATTGTAAACACAGCTGAAATGAACATTGTGGTACAAGACTCTTTTTGAATTATGGTTTTCTCAGGGTATATGCCCAGAAGTGGGATTGCTAGGTCGTATGGTAGTTCTATTTTTAGATTTTTAAGGAACCTCCATACTCTTCTCCATAGTGGCTGTATCAATTTACATTCCCACCAACAGTGCAAGAGGGTTCCCTTTTCTCCACACCCTTTCCAGCATTTATTGTTTGTAGGCTTTTTGATGATGGCCATTCTGACTGGTGTGAGGTGATGCCTCATTGTAGTTTTGATTTGCATTTCTCTAATGATTACTGATGTTGATCATCCTTTCATGTGTTTGTTGGCAATCTGTATATCTTCCCTGGAGAAATGTCTATTTAGGTCTTCTGCCCTTTTTCGGATTGAGTTGTTTGTTTTTTGATATTGAGCTGCATGAGCTGTTTGTATATTTTGGAGATTAATCTTTTGTCAGTTGCTTCATTTGAAATATTTTCTCCCATTATGAGGGTTATGTTTTCCTCTTGTTTATGGTTTCCTTTGCTGTGCAAAACTCTTAAGTTTCATTAGGTCCCATTTGTTTATTTTTATTTCCATTTCTCTAGGAAGTGGGTCAAAAAGGATCTTACTGTGATTTATGTCATAGAGAGTTCTGCCTATGTTTTCCACTAACAGTTTTATAGTGTCTGACCTTACATTTAGGTCTTTAATCCATTTTGAGTTTATTTTTGTGTGTGGTGTTAGGGAGTGTTCTAATTTCATTCTTTTACATGTAGCTGTCCAGTTTTCCCAGCACCGCTTATTGAAGAGGCTGTCTTTTCTCCATTGTATATTCTTGCCTCCTTTATCAAAAATAAGGTGACCATATGTGTGTGGGTTTATCTCTGGGCTTTCTATCCTGTTCCATTGATCTATACTTCTGTTTTTGTTCCAGTACCATATTGTCTTGATTACTGTATCTTTGTAGTATAGTCTGAAGTCAGGGAGCCTGATTCCTCCAGCTCCATTTTTCTTTCTCAAGATTAATTTGGCTATACAGGGTCTTTTGTGTTTCCATACAAATTGTGAAATTTTTTGTTCTAGTTTTGTGAAAAATGCCGTTGGTAGTTTGATAAGGGTTGCACTGAATCTGTAGATTGCTTTGGGTATTATAGTCATTTTCACAATGTTGATTCTTCCAATCCAAGAACATGGTATATCTCTCCATCTGTTAGTGTCATCTTTAATTTCTTTCATCAGTGTCTTATAGTTTTCTGCATACAGGTCTTTGTCTCCTTAGGTAGGTTTATTCCTAGGTATTTTAATCTTTTTTGTTGCAATGGTAAATGGGAGTGTTTCCTTAATTTCTATTTCTGATTTTTCATCATTAGTGTATAGGATGCAAGAGATTTCTGTGCATTAATTTTGTATCCTGCTACTTTACCAAATTCATTGATTTACCCTAGTAGTTTTCTGGTAGAGTCTTTAGGATTCTCCATGTACACTATCATGTCATATGCAAAGAGTGACAGCTTTACTTCTTCTTTTCCAATTTGGATTCCTTTTATTTCTTTTTCTTCTTTGATTATTGTGGCTAAAACTTCCAAAACTATGTTGAATAATAGTGGTGAGAGTGGGCAACCTTGTCTTTTTCCTGATCTTAGTGGAAATGGTTTCAATTTTTCACCATTGAGAACAATGTTGGCTTTGGGTTTGTCATATATGACCTTTATTATGTTGAGGTAAATTCCCTCTATGCCTACTTTCTGGAGGGTTTTTATCATAAATGGGTGTTGAATTTTGTCAAAAGCTTTTTCTGCATCTATTCAGACGATCATATGGTTTTTATCCTTCAATTTGTTAATATGGTGTATCACATTGATTGATTTGCATATATGAAGAATCCTTGCATTCCTGGGATAAACCCCACTTGATCATGGTGTATGATCCCTTTAATGTGCTGTGGATTCTTGTTGTTAGTATTTTGTTGAGGATTTTTGCATCTATGTTCATCAGTGATATTGACCTGTAGTTTTCTTTTTGTCTAATTTTCCTTCAATATTCAGATCAAAGACCACATCGTCCAAAGTGTCTCTGATAGTTGGCCTCAGTGCACACTTAGACACATCGCATCTCTATTATAAGAACATCTAAATAGTTTTTCCTTTCTAATTAATTTCACAATCAACTAAGATGACCTTCCATCCCAGCTGGCACAGATATGGGACTTTTGGTGCTAATCCCAGTAAAGTCCAGGAAAAACTAGGGAGGCTGGTCACTCTATATTTAACAAATTATTTTGTCCATAAAATGCTAACATATTGAATAGATTTCATTTTCATTGAAGTTACCACTATGGGATACTGAATTAATGTCATATAAGTGGAATGATTGTTTTAATCTACTGCCATATCTTGTAAATAAATCTATGCCATTTGTAGTGCTCAATGTGATTTTAATGTTTTATAATAGCCGTGCAAATAATTTTCAAAAGACTCATAGGCACTGTGAATATTCTATTTGTATTTCCATTTTTCAATCAGTTTTGCTCCTATTTAATGCTTCCACAATGATTTCAAAGTTTTCTTATTTCTCCAGCCAAAGGAGCATATAATTTAGACTCACTGACAGTCAGCAGTGCATCAAGATTCACTCACGACTTTTTGGAGCCTCATCAAATCATTTCTATAGAAGTGGTTTAGTTTTGTGGAAAAAAGTTTCAAACAGTGTATAAAATAAACGAACACACAGAACTGTGTGTTCTATTGTCTCCATCATGCCGTCATCCCAAAGGCAGCCTTGTGAAGGGGGAGGGAGAAGATTCACAGGAGAAGCCGTGCAGCCTGGTGGTTAAAGTTGCAGAGCATGGTTCCTGGAGACTCGGGCCTGAGTCTCTGAATCTGTTATGTCATGTAAAATCATGCGTAATAGCATCTGCTCTTTCATTGCTAGCTTAAGTACACTGTTGCCCATACCTATCTCTTAGGTGAATATAACCCTTAACAATCTTGCATGGGTTTGCATGAAGGGTGCTGTGAGGGTTAAAGCTAGTAACCATGCAGGGTAACTGGTAGAACCCCTGCCCCTAGAAGGGTCAGCAAATGGTGGCTCTTATTAATAATAACATCGTCATCTGTCGCCTTATCTTCCTTAGACCTGGCTGGGGGGAAAGGTCTTAGAAGCTGATATTTAAATGTCTCCATTACAAATACTATATATTTGGATTACTTTTCAGTTTGGACAGTTTCAACTTATACTGAACTCTTTACGTTTATATCCATTAAGAATATCATAACTATATCCATAAGATATAGACGATCCATAAATTATATCCATTAAGAACACCAAACCTATAGGCATTGTACACTCATTTTCAAATCATTCCTCTCTTGGTTTGTAATCTATGCTATCCAAATACATAGATTTGTTTTGATTTTGTTTTTTTTATTTAAAAATTTTTAGTAAAAAATATATATATTTAGGATATACAACATGGTGATTTGATACACACATACATAGCAAACACATGGATTTTAGACAGCACTAGTCTGGTTAATACTTAACATCTTAAAACTCCAACAGTTCTTCTTCTGATAGTAAATACAGAGTGCTGTGTATCAATGAAGTTGAAAATGATTGGAGTTGCTTTTATACGTCAGAATTTAAAGACTGACTGGGTTCTAGTCTTGACAGAATGATCCTTTGTCTATAGGTTTTAGCTGACTGAATGGATGATGAAGGAGGTATCTGGAGCTTTGTGTTAGAAAAAAGCCACAAGCCTCAGGAGGAAGACTGAGCTACTTAAATCTCTCCAGGGCCATTTTTGCTAAATTTTTTACACACTTTTTAACCTTCGGTCGTTTTCTTGTATGTCACTTGGTCCCTAATTTCACTGTTGCTGTTCTTGAGATTTGTTTTCATTTTTTCTTTAAGTTATTCTGCTTAAAAAAACAAACAAACAAACAAAAAAAACACAAAAAAACAACTGACTTGCTGTCTTGGCTCATCCTGTTTCTACAAAGGGAGAATATTATTTTTGAGTCATTGTTTGGGAAAGTTGCTATCTGGCCTCACTCATTTATAACAAGCACGGATGTGGATTTCATACACCGAAAGGAGATAAGCCACCTTGTTGCTGCATGTAAGAAAAGACCTCCTATCTGAATAATTGCATCTTATGGCACTAAACAGGTTCACAGGGATGTCTTACAAGAGAAAAAACATTGACACTAGTCTCTGATGGGCCAGCTGAGTGTGCGGGGGTGGTTTCTGTGTGTGAGGCTCTGGAGGAGGGGAAAAGAGAGACCAGAGAAGAGAAAGGGCAGAGGAAGAGAGAGGAATTGCAGAAATAAACACCAGATTTCTTGGCAAAATATAATAGTTTGTTATGTAAAGTCTGGAGATGATAATCACTTAATGTCATGTATATCAGGAACGTTAATTAAATAAAATTAAATACAAAAGGAAACAAATATTTAAATGTTGAATTTCGATGTAAACATTGGTTGAAAACTATGAAACCTGGGAAGACGAGGACACACAGGCTCAGCGTGGAGGCAGCTCTCACAAGGCAGGTAGCAGGTGTGAGCACAGCATCAGGATGGGAGACCAGGAGGTGTAATTTAGATGATGTTGAAGAGGAATTTGGCGAAGAATTTGTTGCTCAGGCAGGTAGCCTTCACAGTTGTACTTTCATGGACGAACAGCAATGAAAAAATTGCCCCTTTTGTTCAATGGGGACCCGTATACCACCCACCCCTCCCCACTCTTCCTGGACAGAGGATACTTCACTGCCTGGGGGCTCGCTTGAATTCATGGGGCTTTCTGTTTAGGAGATGTTTCAGGCTGTATGTAGGAGATGTTACACCCCCAGGGAGAAAGAAAGTTAAGGTTCTTTTAGGGTGTCTGGTTTCTGATTCCGGAGGAACTATTAGCAATATCTTCCATGTACGTGATGTAACATAAGCTGCTGCAAAATCATAACCACATCTGGTAGTGGAGTCCTATGTCCTGGTACTTTAAGAAACGTGAAACCATATATCAACATATCCAAAGTAGTTTTGAGGATCTACTCTGTCCTATTAACACAACATGTAGGCTATTGAATAAAACAAGGTGCCTACCCTAGAGATGCTTGTGCAGGTGCTGATACCAGGGACATAAATATGAAATGGCAAAGGAGAGGAACATCCTGTAATTCAGAACACGCCATTCTACTCTGCTGAATTTTCCCCTCCCCCTCCCCCTCCCACCACCTTCTTTCTCTCTGTCTTTCTCAGTGAGCGTCCACCAGGGTTTCTGCAGTGCACCAGCTGGGATGAAACATGGTCCTGGGGTGAGGGTGCTCTGCAGCATTTTACCCTGACTTACATTGTCTGTAGGACAACCGTGGGGGGCACTGGATAGGACTTACCTCCTCACCAATTCTTTTATCCCCAAAGCCTCTGCTTTTTTTTTTTTTTTTTTTTTTATCTTATTGGTGACATAAGTATAATTTTTTCCCCTTCCAAGGACCCTGTGAAGATCAAATGACAGGTCACACCCAAAACACTTAGGAGGCAGATACGAGGAGAAGAATCCAAGTGGACAA
This sequence comes from Balaenoptera ricei, assembly GCF_028023285.1. NCBI lineage: Eukaryota > Metazoa > Chordata > Mammalia > Artiodactyla > Balaenopteridae > Balaenoptera > Balaenoptera ricei. The sequence continues at coordinate 2,706,564 of NC_082641.1, forward strand.
AGGATTTGGGCTGAACCACTGGCACCGTAACGTTTACTAAGAAACATTTTAGCTATAAATGGTAATGCTTACCTCAAAAGCTTGTTGTGTGGATTAATTCAGACCCTATAATTTAAGAATTTAGTACAGTGCCTGGCACAAAATAAAGACTCGATAATTGCTGACTGTTACTATTTTCTTTATTTTGCCCGTGTGATTTTCTTATCTCCAAATACACTAAAATTATAGTCCCTAACAAAGTCCCTGGATAACGGAACCAACCATAATCATATTTGAAAAAAAAGGAGGGGGATTTCAACACACAATTGCTTTTCTTCTTAAGTTTATACCAAAGCTGCTTTTTCATGCTAAACGTCCCCTTAGGACATTTTTTTTTTTAAATTTTTCTTACTTTTAAAAATATGCTTTCATTGTGGGAAATATATTCAAACTTGGTTCTTAGTGTTTTTCCTACTGAGAAACCTACTGGTTTTCACTAATTATACCTGGTTATTGAAATTTCTTGGAAAATATTTTAATGGTCACTATTTCAACTCTACCATGTTGATTTTACTATTCCCTTATTTTTGAATTTATATCTTTTCAGATTTTCTATTAAAAATAATGCTACAATAAAATCATTGAATAGAAATACTCTCTTGATTATTTCCATTGAACATACTTCTGGAAATGAAATTACTGCTTTTACTTGTATACGTATGAATTTTTTACATGTATAAATTTCTGGATACATTGCTAAATTGATTTTAAGAAATGTGTCAATTGTTACACCAACAATCTCCAGAAGAGGCTGTATTACCAAACCCTTCCAGTACTGAGTATTATAATGTTCATGTTTTATTAACTTGATATCTTGATAGTTTATTTTGTTTTGATTTATTTTTATCACTGGCAAAATTAATTTTATGCTTATTACCATTTTTCACTTTCTCTTCTGTAAAATGTATCTTCATTTTATTTTCTCCATTTTATATTGGGGATTTTAGTGATGATCTTACAGGTAGCTTTTGTATAGTAAAGATATTTCTATGGTCACATTTGTTACAGAGATATCTTCAGAGTTAGTCTTTCTCTTTTAATTTTATTGCTGCTATATATGTGTTTTTCTGAGATATATTGCTGGTTTTCTTCCTTAGAAAATGTTTTCTCACCAAGATATCAGGCGATTATTTGATTCTATGTTCATTTTGTTGGTGTGATTTAAATTTTACATATTTCTCTATAATTTAATTAAAACGTATTCTAATTGTGTTTTAATAAGAAGCAAAGATGTATTTTATTTAAAATTTTAAAACCCCACAAATAGGTTTGTATATTTTTTATGCCTCACTCAAGTCAAAGGGTCAGCAACGCACTTTTAAAGTTATAACTGTCAAGCTTTATGCTCTGGGTAGCTAATTCTAAATTGGGTTTTATAAGTGTGTTGGTCATTGTAGGTCTCAGTAACCATTTGAAAATTAACATGTTAGGTTGTTTCCTCGGGTTCCAATGCACTCACCATGAAAGTACCCTTAAATTAAAATATACGAACTACAACTTGGCTTCTGAGGTCTAGTTCTGCTGGCCTTCCAAAGGCTGTCCCTGTAACCCAGAGATGTGCAGTCAGAAATGTGCCTTCCCAGCTCAAGATGCCTAGTCAATAAGCTAATGGCATGAATCAATGAGAAAGATTTGGAGGAGATCTTAATTAAAGAAACAACTGTTAATACAAATTACGTTTCCGATGTATTGATAGATCATGGGATGCCGGTGGGCGGCAGTGAGCAGTCATCTGTGGGTAGTGACAGAGTCACTCCATCACTTCCTGGTGTTTGCTCCCAAACAGATAAGGGAATATTTAATTGAACAGGGGCAGCTCAGGCACACATCCATATGAGGGCAGAGTCTCTAATAGATTTATTCTTAGTTTCCCCATCTTTTACTTGTTAAAGTGCTGGTCAATGACTTAGAATTCTCTTTCCCTTCTTTTTAAAACTCACACATTAATTTAGACTTTCTTATCTATCAAATAATAAAGTAAGTTTACACTATGACTTGAAAAATCTCATTTTAGTTCTCTTAGCATTATGTGATAATAGCTTTCTTAATGAGCCAAAAATATGTGTCATTAAGAAGCTTCATAAACCTTTGCTGTTCATACGAGAGTCATTCCAAGCTGTACCTGCACATCCAAGTGAGGAAGATACACCATTTCAGAGAACAGAAAATTTAAAAATTGACAGGGTAAAAATCAAATAAAAAGGGGTGAGAAGTGGGACAGAGGGAGAAGGGTAGGGTCTAGGACCAGGGGATGGGGGAGATGAGGAAGGGGAAGGAAAAGAGGTGGATGGAGCAGAAAGTGCTCTGCCCTCTGGCAGGACACCACCACCACTGCAAGTCGATAGCCAGAGTCCCCAAGTGGTTTCCTCTGAGACGTGGCTTAAAGAGGCATCCATCTGTGCTGTCAGCAGTATTCAGTGGAGAGCTAATGGACGTTCAAAGATCAATATGCAAACCTGCCCATTGTAATGTCTAAAACCAACTCCTCCAACAGCTTCTGCTGGCCAGAAGGAACAGCTGATGGTAAATAATCCACTTCTAACCGGCACTCAGAAAGGCACAGATGCTATGGTGAGAGGAGTATTTCTCTCCCCCTTGGTTCTTTAATTGTGGGAAAAGATGTTCTTCTCTAGGAAGCTGGAGGGGAATCAGAAGGGCAGCTCAGTGGTTGCCATGCTGTGCCATCTTATTTACACGTCAGGGTTTTAACAAAGTCATGAGCATCCCCACCCTGGTGACACTGCCATCTAGAGCTGTGTAAGAATGAGAGCTGGGAATGCAGGTCTGAGCTGAGACTTTTCCAGCCACTGTGAGGTTCCAGTATTGTTTGGGCAAGGGAGTTAGGAACCCTCCAAATAGAGCAAGTATTTAGAAAAAAAAAAATTCAGTTTTTAGGAAAGTCACCATGACTTAGAAGATGTTAATGAGAGTATAGCTCTGATAATTAATTAAATCATACTGACCTTAGGGCAGGGACAGAAGCAGAAATTTAGGATTTATTTGTGTGACATTACACTGATATTAAATGTGTGCAATCAGGAAACTTGTCACTGGTTGTTTTTGAGTGCCTAAGTGACCCTGTTGTGAAAATTTTATGAGACAGTGATCTATCTCCACCCATTCACAGATTGCTAAGGAGGGAACAGGGAGAAACATTGTATTCAAGTCCTATTTTACCCTCCCTTCTTCCTTGAGGAATTAAAGGAAAATGATTCTGAGGTTAGGAGTATAGCAACCATTCACATATTTTGTTGTTAATTCAAACATGGGCTGAAGTTCATTTCTTTATTTGAGAGAAAAATAGAAGGGCTGCTGAGCCTTCACTCCATGGCCTACGTTGCTAGTTTACTCTGCAAATGAGAAACCCAGGGTGGGCATTTGCAGATTGCCATTTGTTAATGCATGCATACACCAGAGAGAATCTCCTGCTAGACTTAGAGTTGGAGGGTAAACTCTACCTGTGTGATAAACTGGAAGGAGAAAATTCTGTTCCTAAGGAAAATCATACACTTTTTGTACACGTATGAAACATACACCTTATATTTAAAGGTTGAATATGCTCAGTGGGTCTCCTCTTCTGAGTACTGAGATTTAGATCCAAGTCATGCATGAAGTTTATCAACACCCAACTCAGCAAATGCACAAGGTGTTGCCGCTTGTTAAACAACATAAACTGACACGTGGACATTCAGATTCAAAGTCTAAAGCCACTGCCAGCTGCTGTTTCCCTGTGCCTGGGAATGGTATGTGTGAGTGAATACTCTCTTATCCAAAGTCTTTGGGCAGGAGGGGTTGGTTGACTATTTGAAGTTGGAGATTTGGAATCAGTTCAGTCAAGTCAAGTCACCTTATTACTCCATTGCTTCCTATTATGGGAAATCACACTCCCTCCAAAATGGCATTTGAATACATGGGTAACAAAGTTCTCATGTGAATATAGAAATGTTGACCTGTTAAGCTCAAAAGTGAGGCAGGGAGGTGAGTTTGATAAACACGTTATGTCTCCATGGTAGTTCCCTATGCGATTATTACCCCAATAATCATGCAGTTTGAAGGTTACAACATCTGAACACTTAGCTCCTTTCTACAGCACTTCTTCCTCTTGGACTCAGCCTGCAATGACCTTAGAAGTTAAAGAAGTGCTGGACACAGCCTGGACATGCTCACAATGGGGCTGGTGACGAATGCATATGCACCCAAGAGGGGCACCTCTGTCCCTTTCTTACTAACCCTCAGGCCACAGACCCTCCAACCCAGAGGGAGGGGCTGGCAAAGAGCATATGGTACTTGGGGATTAAGCTGTTTAAAGCGAATAACTGCTCTAATCACAGCTAAACCTCTGCCCAGTTTTCCAATTTAGAAATGGTATTTCATGGGTAGATGTTGCCAGCTAGAATTGGCAGCTTTCAATATGTTAGCCTTGTTTCTGTTGCTTTCAACATTCAGTTTGAATAAGCATCTCAAAAGAGGGAAATTGAGCAGAAGAAACAAATGTTCACTGATCCCTAAAAAAAGTCATTTCTGATCTTTTCAGCCCATAAAGGTTGAAGCTGGATGACGTCATATATGAGACTTCATGCTTTCTGGGAGGTTCAGGAGAATGAAGAAAGATACATGTAAGAGTTATGCTGTTGCTGTTTTTTTCCTCAAATCTGCAACGGCTGAGAGCCAAGCTTGACTGTATCCTGTGAATCAGCCAGGATCAACCTGATCAGGATGTTTCTGGAGTCCAAAGCAAGGAGGATCTGGACAGTAGAAACCAAGCCCTGTCCTCTTTTCCGGTTCTGCCACGGACATGCAATACGGGTTTGGACACATCATTTTATTCCTTAAAGCCCAAGAATCCCACCATTTAAAATGTGCATAAAGGTAGTAGTCACTATCAGCATGTTCCATAAAGAAAATATATTTACTCTTATATTAGTACAGAATTAATAGTTGCAATTTATGTGTGTATGTACATAAACACACACATATCACATTGAGCTCTTCATAAGAAACATATCATTTAAATGCAAATTGATGTTAGTATTTTGTAAATAATTCAAGAATGAATAGTGGCTGTCATAGGAAAAAATATATATATATATATATCCCTTATGCATTTTGTAACCTGTGATAATTAAAGTGTGCATGTAATTTGTGTTTATGTTGGATGATTCTTTTCCTTATGATTTCTGTTACTAAATACAAACTGTAATTTGGTGTGGGTTAATTGGATGATAATTTATTTCAGACCACTTGAGTCCTAAAAGTATGGCTAAAGAGACCAGCTGCAGGTTCTAGATGAAATAGCAAATAAGCAATGAGCTGACAGATCCACGTGGAGATCTGTGATTGCCTGCTGCACGGAATTTATCTCTTATGTGGGGTTGGAAAGAGTATCAAGTATGTTTTCCAAATCTCAGCTGTCTGAAGGTATCCTGCCTGGGGTGATTGCTCCATGGTTTTGTGCTGAGTGCAGAGGGCATTCAAGTTAGGGGGTCTAAGATCTCTCTCCACGGTTGCAGGGCAGGAAAGCATATCAGGATTAGAGCTGACCAATCAATCAATCATCGACCAATAAACAAATACACACAGAGAAACTCACCATCGGATTCGTTTATATAAAGCCATGTAACTAGCTTGACTACTCACCCATGGCAGAAATAAGTACCTAGAATCCATGCTAAAATGACTGTATTGGCAAAGAGGCTTAACTCTTATGAAGACCCAGCTGAAAACCCCTGTAGGCCATTGATAGAATTGGTGCTTATTAATCAAACCACCTTCTTTCAAGGATGGCTTGATGGACCGTGATTCACTCTGAATTCGTAAAAAGGAGCGAAGACCATCAATGTGTTCTGTGCAGTGATACATATTTTGTACCCCCATTCTTCTTCCCATAAGAAGATGACCACCACCACCTCCAGGCAGAGTTCTAGGGGATGGGGCAAGCCCATTCTTAGGAGAATGTCAGCATCTCTGGAGGATCAAAGGATTGTTTCTCAAGTGACTCACCCACACTCACACACACACTTCAGAGACTCTAATGTCTTGGACACCCCTCACCATTGCTGAGAACTGTCACCCTCCTGTACCCAGTGACTGCAGGGTCGTCACGTGCATCTGGTGGTCAGTGGGAAACCAGCGAGGAGTGAAGACCTGAGACCCAGCACTCAGGGCCCTGAAGCCAGCCCAGCCTCCGCCAGAGACCCAACTTGTGCCAAAGCACAGTCATGATGCTACAACAGAAAACGAACACTGCCCTGTGTGCATGCAGCCATCTGGGCTTCCTTATTGGGTTTGTTCCTTATGAGTCCAACAATCAGCTCAATTTCAGGTGAGGAAACCAACGCTGAAGTTAGGCGACAAGGTCAAGATCACTGAGGGTATCCTGCAGCTGCTTGTGGGTCACATAACAATTTCTTAAAAGGGGAGCTCCATTTCATTACAAATTCAGTGGAGTCATAATAGTTTTTAAAGAACCTTCAGATACACTAAACAATATTTTATAGGGTGTTGATTCAGTTAAAATACACACTTGCACACAAATACACACACACAACATTCCCCCAATATAACGAAAGTCATTTTTTTTTAACCTCATTTTGTCTTTATTTCAATTGGCAAAGGCAAACAAGGAGATTGTGTATGTCAGCCAATGTCTGAAAAGGTATTTCTACCCTTTGAATATCATTTAAGCTCCTGAAAAGAGAGTTCAAGTGTGTCTTTAATGTCTTGATTTTGTAAATAAACACTATGAATGAGAATTTCTTAAATACCAGTGTATTATCTACCCACTGCCAATGAAGGATGTGGAGAGTGAGAGAGGTTTCCAGAGAAAAGTCCCTCCAGCCCCACTGCCAAGGGGTCTACACATACCAAGCATGTGGGCCTGGAACACTGGACAGCCTCACACACTCTGGACAGAGACGAGGTGGCGTGAGAGCTGAGAGGTTCCCGAGCAAGGGAGCTGAGGTGCCAGGTCCCAGCCCAGGTGGTCTGTGACTCCAGAACCAATACCAGCTTTTACCAAGAGGGGCGTGGACTGGAGATCACCAGCAGGTCCTGGGACCCTTCACTTGTCTGCGTTCACCTTTCCTCTCCTTGTGGCCTGCATGCTCAGGGCCACAGGTGGGTGGCGCTCTGTCCAGCTGTGTCCAGGAGCAAGAGATCATGTGATGATCTTCACAGTTCATCACGGGGAGCACTTCTGAGAACACAGCACCTTCAAATCCCTGAGGTTTCATAACCACTTCTCTGATGCCTTTTCCTGCAGGATGTGTTTTCCATACCTAGTGTGTTGGAGTGGAGTGGGTGTCTAATAAAAATGACTATCAGTAAAGAATAAATCATCCTTTCTTAGCTATACATATGATTGTGTCACCTAATGAAGCAATTCCCTTTATGGCACACATCTGACCATTGGACCAGTTCTGGGCAAAGACTGATGTAAGTAAAGGGAAGGAGGAAATCATTCACATTAATGTGGAAAAAATGTCAAATTTGAGTGACTTCTCGTGAGTTCTGTGTATCCACTCATAGATTTTACAAGTGAATTTCAAGAGAGAGAGAGGTGTGTTTCTTATTTCAACATTTAGACTGAGAAGTGGCAAAAACATTGTTCTTATCTTGATTGAAATTAGTCCTTAGATATATTTAAACGGATGCTAGGATTAAACTCAGATGTTCAAAAGATAGCAAAATACTACAAGTTACAAAAATGATGCATCTGTCTTAAATGGATGTCCTATGAAATAAAACATCTAGGATAAATATCTGTGATCACTTATTTTCCAGCAGTATTTAAACTATGTATTTTCTCCAGCGGAAGACTGTAGTCTTCTTGCAGCCAGGGCTTGGGGTTTGGTCCATCCTGCTGACCAGAGAATAATAGTTTTCCATGTTATTAAGTGAAAGACTGAACACAGCAAGGGGGAAATGAAGAGAGAGCCACCACCACATCTTTCCAGAAAAAGTGGGGCACACAATGACCTGGCATTAGCATTTTACAAAATATTTCCTGAGCAATGTTTTCATTAGTAGCCGTTCAACACTTCTCCCAGTCAAAATCCATTCGTGTTTTTCTGCTGGCTATAAACGGATGGGTGAAAGATGAAGATATTTAAAATGATCAGATAAGCTCTTCTCACCCCCAAAAGATTATGCATATAAGAGTAAAAACCACTTTTGTATCTTTGATTTAACTCTCAAGGGAGAGAAAGAAAAAAGTCTCCAAATATGTCCCACAGCTTCTTAGAGAAATGAGTAGCAGTTTAGCAACTCAAATTTCCAATTCAGACTTGCTTCACTGGCAAAAGCCACTAGAAACTTCCTCAGGAAATCGTTCCCATAGACGCCTCACCATACAATAAGATACGGGAAACTCCTCAGTGTTACAAACAGAAAGAGTGCTTTAGTTGATTCTGGGAACAGGCAGGAGGGCTGGTTCAAGGACAAAACCAACAGGAGAGAAAATGGACCAACCAGAGCTCACCCCGAGCCCCTCACCCTGTCTGCACCTCCTTCCTTTAGAAGCTAGTGAATTCAACCAACTGCGTGTTAGAACCGGGTCACCACAGGCCGCTGTGTCCAGTGATGGCATTTGAATGCTGGAAACTCCAGCAACGATGCCCAGGTAGCTCGTGAACGTTGTCCACACCCAGCGAAGAACAGAACTTCACCCCACATATGGCTTTAGGGGTGTCTATTAGCTGGAACAGAGGATGTGTTTCTACTCAGATCTATACCTCCAAGCTCTGGGTTCACTTGGATCCTGAGCAAAGGGCAGGTGGGGTCGCATGAATTTCAGTTCATACTTTGATTCCCGTCATGCCCCTTAGAGTCACATTCTGCAGGGAAGTGGCCTGGCTGTCAGGAGGTGTCCTTGGATGGGGTCCACAGGTTTGCTTTGGACTGATCAGACTGTAACCATGTCAGCAGGTACTGAGACTTGGAAAGAGAGACCTAAGCTCTTGAGCAGGTAGCACCAGCCGGGGCCGCGGCCCCACCCTAATCTACAGCACAATGTGTGTTAGTCCCATGCACACCCCACGTTTTATTGCTCTCCTGTCCAGAGTGAGCTACCTCAGATGCTTTCTTGGATAACTTCCATGAGACAAAACGCTCTGACACAACGTCCACAAAGCTGCCATCCTGGGTTTCAGCGTGGGAAGAGCCGATGATAAACCTGGTATGTTCCAAAGTTCACGGTTCTTAAAGTGACAGCAGAAGCGTGAATGTCCCTTTCAGGAAGCAGCGCCACCACTGTCAAAATCAGCAGCCTCCTCTGACAAATTAGATGCAATCACATGCCTGGTATAATCCTGATAAAACTCCAGGGACAGAACTCTGGGCAAGGTCTGGATAGATTTTTTTTTTTTTTTTCAGACAGCCAGATGATTCAAAATTATGGCCATCAGACACTGGTGAGGAAGAAAAATGGTGCTACGTTTAACAGAAAGCACTTAAATGCCACACGTCTCGATAATGTAATATCTCCACAACTGTTTCTGTTTAAAGCTAATAAAAGTAAACATAAGACATTCCCGTCCTTTCCTATCAAATTTATTACTTTGAGTGACAAAATGACAAAATGATTAGCAGTTAATAAGGCCTTGGCTTAAAAGATTGACTGACATTGCATTACTCACTTAATTTCCGCTTCTCTGAGCTTTTTTTCCCTCTTCCTTCCAGCATGGAGGGAATTAATATTATCACATCAAAGGCTTTCCTTTAAATGGGGAAAAAATCATTTAAAAGGACACAGGCTGTGATTATTCAAACTAGGTTATTTGCACCTTGTATATATAACAATATCATGGTACAACTTCATTTCACTCAAATTGCTGTCAGTCACTAATAGAAGAAATTTGCTCCCGTTTTATCAGTGCCATTGTGTGGCGTCAGATGGGGGAGGGGTAAGAAATGCAAAATCTGATAAGAAGCATATGAACTGAGAGCTGGGCCTGGGCCACGTGATAGAAGACAGATTTCTAGACTAATGCTCAATATGTAAATTCCTCTTCTCCCGCCTTTTCGCCTTTTGCCTCTTTCTACTCTTTGTTTCTCCTCCATCCCCCAGTTTGTCTTAAAGCACGGTACACTCAGAGAGATAAATGGCAGCCTCTGTAGAATTCAGGATGTAATGCAGTGACACAAAGTTAGTATTTTACTTCCTTTCACTCTGAGCCTGGCAGACAAATTACACCAGGGCTGATTTAATACCTAAAGAAGTATGTCATCTTCCCATAGAATTGCTGTATCCGTGGGTGAAATTGTGAGTGACCCAACACTTGGCCCAAGTACCAGCCAATGATCTATGAGCATTTAAGTCTTGACAGATGGAGGTACTGCCCTCTCTAACTGTCACCGTGTTAGAGCATGTATGACAAACAGTTCATTTGTCAAGTGTTTATTCTTTCTTCCAACACAACGAGGGGGGGTCAGGTGCTGACCAGTGAGTTGGAGGGGGGGGGGTGCTAGGAGAGTAGGGAAAGCTGACTCCCGTGTGAAAGATGGAGCGTCCATCACACAGAAGGCAGAACTTGGTTACCAAGGCTCCAGGTGGATTGAATCCCAGGGGTCCTGGGGGAGGAAGTGGAGGCCGGCAATCAAGTAAGATGGGAACAGGGTGTCCCCACGTCGAAAGGTTGGAAGACAAGTTGTGTTAATTCAGGAAACTGCAGAGTGAAATTAGTCCAAGCCCTGGTGAAAAGCAGTGCTGCATGTTGCGCCAGGGAGATAAATTTCCCCTCGCCAGCTCTGACAAACCGGCCACTGACGGGACACTGCTGTGCGGGGTTCATTAAAATGTCCAACTCACAGGAAACTTCACAAATTTATAACGCTTCCTATGGATGGTGGGGTCAAGTTCAACGGGCAGGAAAAAGCAGTCAAATAGCTCAGGGAATTATTCACGGATTACTATTTCCACAAGTTAGCATCTATAACAAAAATTAAGACCACCATAATAGTCTTTGGGATTATAACACTAAATCACAGAAATAGACCAAAGCTATTTCTTTCCTTTAACCTGATATTATTCAAATAATGCCTGAGAATGCAATGGACTATCTGCCATTACCAAGATGACAGAGGATGACTTCTGAGCTTTTCTAGATCTCAATTTAAAAGGATGGATATATGACCAGGAATGGGATTGCTGGATCATATGGTAATTCTACTTTTAGTTTTTTGAGGAATCTCCATATTGTTTTCCAGAGTGGTACATATATACAATGGAATACTACTCAGCCATAAAAAAGAATGAAAATAATGCCATTTGCAGCAACATGGATTGAACTAGAGATTATCATACCAAGTAAAGTAAGCCAGAAAGAGAAAGACAAATACCATATGATATCACTTATATGTGAATCTAAAATATGACACAAATGAACCTACCTACAAAACAGAAACAGACTCACAGACATAGAGAACAGACTTGTGGTTGCCAAGGGGGAGGGGGTGTGGGGGAGGGATTGGAAGTATGGGGTTAACAGATGCAAACTAGTACATATAGGATGGATAAACAACAAGGCCCTACTGTATAGCACAGGGAACTATATTCAATATCCTGTGATAAATAATAATGGAAAAGAATATGAAAAAGAAGGTACATATATGTATAATTGAATCACTTTGCTGTACAGCGGAAATGAACACATTATAAATCAACTATATTTCAATTAAAAATTAAAAAAAGAGATGGAATTGCGGTTTAATTGTATTTTAATGCTACAACAGGATTTCCCTACTTTCTTCTGATTTACTAATATGGCTTGAAACTCAAAAAATACTGCCTTCCCATAGGAACATGTATTTTCCTTGGTGGATTTATCTTCTTTAGGTCTGGGACCACTCTCCCAGGATGTATAAGCTCTGAGTAATGATGCTTGTTTAAGTAGCACAGCATTTTGTTTAAATGCTCACCTAGCATGCCCACGTCTTGCTCCAGGGTCTACTATAACAACCTTCCTTGTTGAACAAAGATACTTAACAGGACATCAATAGTCAATCTAGTTTGAGATCAACTCCAGGAGTCACAGAAGAAAGAAGAAAGTCTCAACTCATAAATATTCTGTTCCTGAAGTCTCTCCTTGGGTTAATATCCAAAATATATGAGAAATACCTATAACTCAATAGAAACAAAAAGTAACCCAATTACAAAATGGGTAAAAGACTTGAATAGACATTTCTCCAAAGAAGACATACAAATGGCTAAAGGTATATGAAAAGGTGCTCAACATCACTAATCACCTGGGAAATGAAAGTCAAAACCACAGTGAAATATCACCTCACGGCTGTTAGAGTAGTTATAATTGAAAAAAAACGAAACAAGCAAGAGTTGGTGAGGATGTGGAGAAAAGGGAATTCTTCTACCCTGTTGGTGGGAATGTAAAATGGCACATACTATGGAAAATAGTATGGAGAGGTTCCTCAGAAAATTAACAATAAAACTATCATATGATCCACATAGACAGTGGGATATTTATCCAAAATAATTAAAATCACGTTCTTGAAGAGATCAATGCATGCCTATGTTCATTGCAGTATTATCCATAAAAATGCAGTGATATGGAAACACCATAAATGTCCATCAATGGATGAATAAAGAAAATGTGGTGTGTATATACAATGGAATGGTATTCGCCTTAAGCAGGAAGTCCTAACAGATGCAATGACATGGATGGTCCTGAAGGACATTATATTAAGTGAAGTAAGCCAGTCCCGGAAGGACAAATGCTGACTGATTCTGCTTACATGAAGAATCTAAAACAGTCAAACTCAGAAGCAGAGAGTAGAATCATGGCTGCCAGGGGCTACAGGAAGGGAGCATGGACTGCTGGTGTTTGGTGGGCATAAAGTTCCCCTTATGCAAGGTGATCAGGTTCTAGAGATACTCTGTACACCGTATGGCCTGTAGTTAACAACACTGTGTTATACACTTACATTTGTGAAGCGGGTAGATCTCCTGTAAGTCTGCTTGACACAAAAAACAAAGTAGATCAAAATAACAAAGGGAGACACGAAACTTTTGGAGGTGATGAGCATGTTTATAACCTTGATTGTGGTGACGGTTTCAGGGGTGTGTGCAAGTCCAAATTCATCAAATTGTGTACTTTAAACATGTGCAGTGTTTCATGTATCTATTAGACCTTAATAAAGCTGTTAAATAGAACAAACTCCTTCAGTGCTCTACATAATTATAGTGATGCTTGAAGTTACTACTGTTTCTATTTCAAAGGTAATCATTTTTGGAGAAGCAATAATCCATAATTTTAATCATAATAATTTAAATAAAGTTTAATTTAATCCTCATCAAAAACATGGTATCCAAACAGATATATATATATAGTTTATGCATGTATATACACTTTAAAAATACACTGAAAATCTTGATAAACTATTGGCTTAGCTTTTATTCCTTAAGATTTCAGACACATGTATTGACACCTGTTTACTGTAATATAAATCTTGTGTTCCCTAAAGATTTTGAGTAAGTGCTATGATATTTCATCAGGAGCTAAAACTAAATGAAAACTATAACCTGGTCAGAACGGTGCGTTAGAAACCAGATCTCTGCGAGCCTCCAACCTGTTTCAGTAGCAGCTTGATGTCCACGCCCAATGTCTGTGTACATCTCTATAAGGCACAGGACAATGGAGCAACCAAGTTTCACGGCAAAGAAAAATTAATGAAAATATAGCACTCCTATTTTGAATAAAAGAGAGTGAAACCTCCCTGATTGATGAAGTCTTAAAGGCACAAGGGGAGACTGCCCCCAGTCCCCTGGCTCCCCCGGACTGGCGATGGAGGGGGTTCCTCTCTCAGGCCCAAGGGTAGCAGGTGGATGGGGTTGCAGCCAGGCGTGGCTCCCGGAAACCGAGAAGGGTTCTTAGGCTGAGAACATCTGGAGCAGGTGGCCTCACTGCCAGACTCTGAAGAGTAGCATTCCAAAGAGAAAGCTTTGCGTCCAGACGTGATAAAGTTTAAAATGGCTTCAAAGACGTGTTTTGGGTTTGTTTTCTCATGATATGGAGAAAGTTCTTAATTATACAACATAGGTATTGAAAGGAATAATTGTCTAAAAACAACCATGGAACTTCACAACTGCTCGGACGCGTAGGAGCAATCATAAGTCCAGAATATTTTCTGAAGTCCACTCTGAGAAGGAAGGTGAGACTGTGGGACTCATGTGACCTTGGCCATTCTCTCCTAAACAGAAGTCACCTCTAAATGATGAAATTCAACAATAACGATGACACTTCCCATTTGTATCATGCTTCGCAACATATTAAATATTTTAAGATGCATAATCTCAACCAAGACTGCTGTCCTTTCATCAAGTCAGATTTGACGACATGGGGACTTTTAGGGACACGTAGGAAAAGGCTCTTTCCAGGAAGACCAGGAGTGAGTGGGCGAGGCTGGAGAAAGTTGAGATGCATCAGTGATCACCTGTCAGGAAGTAAGTCCTATCGTCACCTCGGTGTTTATGATCTGTCCTAAAAAAACATAAAAACTGCATTAGTCTATAATGCACTGGGCCTGGAATCGATCTGAATGACACTTGAGAATTAGGGGGTCAGGGAGGAAAAACCAAACCAGGGAGAGTCCAGGTGTTGTTTTGGGAACATATTTAATGAGAGACTATGGGTGGGAGAGTGATGGACTCCACAGACGCCTCTAACACGGTGGGTGAGATGGAACTGGAGTGGGTCTCAGGAACCGGGAAACGTGACGGTCTGGAGACAGTGGCATCCCGGTCCCACTGTAACTAAGGAGCTGAACTCCAGCTTGGAATGAGCTGAAGCACCAGTCGGGAGAGCAGCGAGCCCTGTGCAGGAGTTGGCCCAGGAAAGCAAGACCCTAAAGGGGGCAGGGGTCGCTGAGGCGAGAGGTAACGGAGTGGTGGTTGGGGGATTGAATGTTCGTTTGTTTTCAATAGGAGCTACTGTAGAATCTGGGATTCTTGATGGAAATGACCTGACAGTGATGGGGAGGGTGAATGATGATACGCGAGAGGGAGAGCATGGCCAGAGGAAGGCCGTGCAAGGCTGGCCACTGGGGTAGGTCCATCTGTCGGGAGGTGAGGTTCCCTAGTCCCATCCACCCTACTCCATGGACATGCGGAGCCACAGAGCGTGAGTGCCTGGGTTCTAATGCGTGCTAGGGGAGAGAGAGGGAAGAGAGCTGCAAGAGAGAGATCCTATGAGGGCGCCTTGGAGTCTGGTCTGCAAAGGAGGAAAGTGAAGAGAGGAAGGGGCTGATGAAGGAGGAAACAGTGGAGATCTTCCAGCCGTCACCTTGACCATGGGTGTGTTTAACCAAATCTGCTGGAAGGGCAAAACATAGTAGTCAGAGAGCGGAGGTGGTTGTCATCAAGGGTGACAAATCATACATTGCAACCCTTTGTTTAATGTTTAAAATATTGTTAAAATGAGTGATGCTTGTAGCTGCCTTGTTAGTTTTTTTTAAGGAATAAGCGGCAGCAGATTAAAAACAAAAACAAAAACATGGACTTATAAAGAAGGCAGATAACGAGAGACGGAATTAATATCTCAAGTAATAGTTTTTCCACCTTTCTAGATATTTCAACTGTTCTAGAAACTCACGCCTCGTAACCATAAATCTCCTAGCCTGAGTCATGATAATGGTACGAGACAGGAGGTAACGGTTGCTGAACAAGTGAAAAATACCAAAATAAATGTTTTGTGGCCAATTAAACACACCCTGCATTTTGAGCATCACCAGAAACGGTGCTGAAAACCGTTGAGGGTTATGGTGGCCTAGATATATTTCCTGGGAGTTTCACAAAAGTGTTGATCAAGGATCTTTTTCACTTCAGTAAATTCCACAAGATCTGCTTCCCCCCTTCTCCATTAGCTAATTTGCTCTCACCTGCCATCCCACGAATGCAAATCAGCCTCCTCCAGCCATGCAGAGTAGGCGGATTTCTCCTACAACCTCGAGTTCTCCCCCTGGGCCCATGGGCATTTCTCGGTCTTTTAAGCTGTCATTTGTGGTCCCTGGGTATCCAATCTGTTAAATGAATTAGCCCTCAATTGTTCTGTTCAGCCTGCTTGAGCTGGCTTGGCATTTTCTACCACCGGTCCCCATCCATTACCGATGCGCGGCCTGGGTACTGGTGCTGTAAATCATCGAGAGACGGGTTGCCCTTTCTGCCTCTGAGAGCTGGTGGCCCCCTTGCTTTGCATCCCTGCATTTATGTCAGTTTAGCCCTCGAAGAGCCTGTTTGGGTGTCCACGTAGTGTTTGTGTTTAAGTGAATTAATCACCCATTTCCTTTTCTCTGAGTCTACGACAGACCTGGAAATAACTTTCAGTTCCAGTATTGGATATTTCATATAAAAGTTCAAAGCCCATCATTGTGCACTGATGACATCTCACATCAGTCAGGGATGCATTTATTCTCGTCACACATGAGCTAGGTGGGCAAAGATAGGTGTGAAGGATAAAAATCGAGAGAAAGCACTGATTAGGGGATTCTGGTACTAGATGTCCCGAGAGCCGGCTCACTCAGCCTGTCTTCCCCTCTGTTCCATTAATTTGTGATTTCATTGTCACCTCTACGTGTGTCTTTGTGTGGCTGCATTTCTCACATCCTCCCATAGGCCTGGGCTGAATGATTGTACAGTAAATATAAGCCCCTTTCTGAGGGCTTGTTCTGAGCCGGTCTCTGCTCCAGGAACCTGACATACTGTCCTGGGTTTCCTGCTCAACCCCTCCACCCCTGGCAGGTGATCCTGTTATGCACATTTTACAGATGGCAACACTGAGGCTGGGAGGGGATCTGAGACTGGTCCAAGGACACACACAGCAAGGGCTGGAGTGGAAGCTCATCTTGCAGCTGGTTACAGAGGCTCTGCTATAAACAACATTCATATGGAGAAGATGCCAGAATGAAGCACACATGGAATGACAGCCACTCTGGTCCTTCTGGCCACCAACTCAGCAAGTTGGCTTGATGCATCTACGTTATTTATCTCTTCACTACCTGTAGCTTGATTCAGGTTCCAAATGCTTCGATTTTAATCTAGGTATTTTACATCAAATTTCCTTTTCATTTTGCGTTGATTCATCTGATTACCATGTATTAATCGGCAGTGATGCATTAGTTTGGAATATAGAATAGAAGGGAAATACATTATTCTGAATGTACAGTTACCACCCAATCTGTAGCATGATGTGATGTAAAACGTAGGGTCATGTGCATCAGTGCAGGATGGTCTGCGGGAAAGGCGTATCCCTCCTGGGCTGGGGAAACTCGCTCGGAACAGCAGGAGGAAGGGTGGTTTAGAGAGAGGTGTAAGCACCCGGGGGGAGAAGCAGGCAGAGTCGGGAAGTAAAGTAATTTACTACATCAAGATTCTGATGCTGACTTTGTTGAATGTGATACTTACACAGTCTTTAAGAAAAGCATCCATTATGAGTGACAGAACCCATGGGAGGGGCTCTGAAGCTTCCAGGTCAACCAGCCGGGAGCTGCATTGGGGAAGAAGGTAGGCTACTAGTGGGGAGTGAGGGGGTGGGACAGAGAGTTTGCTGAGATGGGGAGCGTGGATCCGAGCCGTTTAAGGGGGTTGCGCGTGATCAGATGTGTCTTCTAGAGGGCCCTCTGGGAGCTTAGCAATGTCTAAATGGAAGGCACACACACAGACTCACATATTTGTGCATGCACACAGGTACCCATACACGTGCATGCACACACCTCGTGTCCACACAGTGGCTCATAAGCACACCACACGTGTGCACGCACACTCATCTCGAATGTGCTCTCACACGCATATATGCACAAGCCAGTCACAACAGTGCATGAGGAAAATGCTCAGAACAACCTCAGAGTTGCTGTGATTCGGACGTAGAGCAGGTTTCAAATCCCATCACTGCTGGATGTCCCACAGAAAGCATTTTAAGAGATAAAGAGAAGAAAAGGGCAGCATACACTTTCCCGTCTAGTCTGCTTCCCTGAGTTTCTTGTTTTGCTTCATTCTGGGGGCAGTTGCCCATTTCTATCGCTGATTCACCACCTGAGAAACCCCAGGTCTCTGTGACTGGTTTCTTTTTGTCATTTTCCTCCACGTGAAATTACCATCCAGCTTAAGATATTCAGGGTATATGAGCCCTAAAGTCAATTTTTTTTTTTCAAAAGTAATAAATTCCTGTAAATCGAGAGAAGGGATGCCACCTCCAACTCCCGCCTGGAATTGCTTGTGTAATGCGTGGCTCCATGATTGTACCTTGTTTTAAATTCATATGTATTCATTTCTTAAAAATAGTCTATATTTTATACTGATACAATTATCAATAGAAAAAAGATGCCACACAAAGATATAAAAAATTACCTGCCAAAATAATGATTTATGCTGGTTTTGAGCTTCCCCTCTATTATTCATGTGCATAAGACTTTTTTTTTTTTTTTCATTTTGACATGTACTTCGCATTATAAAAATGTGCTCCTCTCCGAGATGTCTTCATCTGAATAGCAGGTAGGCAGGAAGGGACCAGAGTCAGGCTCCCGTGTCTGACATCCTCTGTCAGGACGCAGCCCTGGTGCGTGGGGATCCCACCACGTGGGTAGATCAGAGAGGGCAGGCAGGCTCACAGCCACCAACGAGGGGACAGATCCCCACAGAAGCTCCAAGCTTTGCAGGAAGAAATGATCCATCCACGAACACCTTCCTTTCCCAGGGCTGATTGGAAACAGGGCTGTTTTCTGCTGACTTGAGTCATGTTGATTTGGAAGATCAAAGGCAGCATGAAGCCATTAATATTAAATTGGAAGAACAAGGGATTTGAACATTGAAAAGGAGCTGGCAGGAGGGTAAGAAGCCAAACAAAGCCTGGGGGAGGCAGTACCTGTTCCTGCTTCAGTTTTCCCAAGTGAAGCTGCAACGGTGACTCTAAGTTCAAAGATGTGGGGAAGCACATGGGACACTGAAAGTGCCCACCTGGGTTGGGGCGGTGGGTCATCCGTGCAGGCCACTGGGCTCCATCTGGAGGGAGAGTGGTGAGGGGAGGGGACGATGGAATGGGATGAGAAGGAGCCTGAACCTTGAACACAGAGGAGTCCCTTGGGGCCCCAGGTAGAGACGCTCATGTTCAAAGAGCTGATGGAGCTTTTCTGGGGACCACAATCCCCTCCATCTGATCACGACCATAGTATCTTGTCTTTCTTACCTAAGTTCCATCACCTGATGTCTTTGGGTACCGAAGCTCAGGTAAAACCTCCTACACGACCTGGCTTGCACTTGCATGTAGAGTGGGGATAAATCTCAACCCATGGACTCAAGTGTGGAAGAAATAGAGCTCTCCACAGACACTGCTCCCATCTCTATATTGAATCTTCTTTCTCCTGGGGTGGCAGAAACTTAAACCTGTATCAGATGCCACCATCCCTGCTTTGTGTCTAGGTGGAGGTTTATAGAGACCAAGGCGTGGGAGATTATCTTGTCCTCAGTTGTCTACCTCCCTAGGACGTTGTTGGGTGGGGGACCTTGGTCCAAGAAGGTTGTTATCATGTGCCCCTCCTGTGGGTCCTCTCTCCAGATTACATCCTGCAGCTCGGTCCTGGAAGACTCTCTCTATATGCAACCCAGCCCTGGAAAGATCTTGAACCCTCCAGCATGAAGTACTACCAGGAAAGTGCTGGGCTCCAACCCAAGCACAGTGGTGTCTTCTGCTCCTCGGCAAACACATGCTCCAGTATTTCCAGAATTGTCCTCCTGGCAAACATCCCACGTCCCTCTTCTCCGAATGTGCACTGGTCTGCTCACATTTACCTTCAATGGTGACTTCCTGAATGAGTATCAACCCAAATCCACTTTACTTGGGACAGCACTGAGGAAAAGGGGGCAGTGCTACGTGACATTTCCTACCCTGGGTGTCTGTCGCATGTGTACTAAGGCAGCCGCCAGGATTTTTGTTGCTGTGTTTGCACAAAAAGCTCCAGGATATCTGGGGCTGTGTTGTCTAGTTTACTACTCGGTCCCCAGTGTGGAGCATCATGCTTTGCACACGGTAGGTGGTTGGAAAATATTCGTCAAAATAAAAAGAGTCTAGTTGACTCTACTTTGTAAATTTACATTTATTGCTGTTAATTCATCTCCACCCTGTATATCTAAAGATGCCTTTAGAGTCTAAATTATGTTTGACCTATAAACAGCCAAAGCCAACCCACAGGTTTGAGGAACCTGACTTCTATATGGTCCTCAAGACACTGATGGTGGTGGGACACACAAATGTTAGGTCCCCAAGGGCACATCACTCTACTATTGAAAGCTTTTAGATATTGGTATTCATCCAGGGATGGAGGGACTGATTGCCCTGTCATCCAATCTCCACAGATCCAGGCATCTTTAGGCTATATTTATTTTTTATTTTTCTATTTCCTTCTCCATTTACTTTACTTTTTCTTTCCAGATTTATTGAGGTATAATTGGGGTACAGAAAACTCCACAGAATTAATGTAAACAGTTTGGTGTGTTTGGATCTACCATCGTGTGGCCATCACCGTAGTCAAGGTAACAGACATATCCACCACCTCCAAAAGTTTCCTTATGTCCCTTTGGTTTTTGTTTTGTTTTATTTTGGAGGTAAGAGCACATAACAGGAAATCTACCTGCTTAACACATTTTAAGTGCACGATACCTTATTGTTAATTGTGGGCAGGATGTTGCAGGCAGGCCTCTGAAAATGAAACACCTTGCGTACCTACAACTTCTACCCATGGAGAACAGCTCCCCTCCCCGTGTGCCCCCCAAACCCAGCCCCTGGCAACAACCACTCTTTTGTCTGCTTCTATACATTGGACTATTTTCCATACGAGAGGAATTGTGCACTGCTTGTCCTTCTGTGTCTGGCTTATTTTGCTGAGCATAATGTCCTCCAGGTTCATCCACCTTGTTGCAAATGGCAGCTTTTCCTTCGTTTTTAAGGTTGAATAGTATTACATCATGTGTAGAGACTACATTTTCAAATTGAGTCCTCAGGGTGTTATCGGTCTTGTGTTCTAATCAGAGACTCAAGGTCACAAGTGACAGATGCAAGGATTACGGGATAATCCAATGGTAAACACAACTGTGTGAATCCACAGTCATCATGGAACCCATGATGCTGAGAGAGTTACTATTAAAAATAATAGGATTTACTGTATTTTGGAGATTTTGATACAAACATACAGAAAATATAGACTGCATTTAGTCCCAACACTCACCGTTTTACACTCTTAAGGAACAGTTTTAGCTTCTTTTTCTTTTCCTACTTGGTGAACACTCTGGCCATTGGCTTCAAAGGGCTGCCTATGACCCTACTAAGCGTGGATTTGGGGTACGGCTGCACACCCCAGAATCCAGGAATTTTCTTCCTACTTGTCAATTCTGACCTACTAAAGTCCATTTGCCTACTGGAAATCCCACAGTCAGGTTTGGGATCTGTGGTGTTTAAAATTTGTGTCAACTTGGTTGGGCTATAGTTCCCAGTTATTTAATCAAATACCAGTCCAGGTGTTGCCACGAAGATATTTTGTAGACGTGATTAACTTCTACAATCAGTTGGCTTTAAGATAAGGAGGTGGCCCTCCTTAATGTGGCTGGGCCTCATCCAATTCCTTGAAGGCTTTAAGAGAAAAACTGAATTTTCCTGGTGAAGGAAGAATTCTGCCTCAAGACTGTCCGATAGAAACCCTGCCTGAGTTTCCAGCCTGAGGGCTTGCCAGGTCCCACAACTGCAAGAACTAGCTCCTTAAAATAAATCTCTGTCTATCTCTGTCTCTGTCTCTGTCTCTATCTCTGTCTCTATATGTATCTCTGTCTCTGTCTCTGTCTGTATCCCTATCTCTGTCTCTGTCTCTATCTGTATCTCTATCTCTGTCTCTATCTCTATATTTATATCTACCTGTATATTTATATCATCTGTATCTACATCTACACCTATATCTGAATTGTGAAATAAAATTCATTTTTTATGGCAAGACAAGTAAAATTTAAATATAAGAATGTTTCTCTGCCCTTTGGCCTCCTCCCTCCCCCCACTGTACATTGTGTGTCTGCATTAGGCGTCAACCACACTCCCCTGTCAGCAGAAATACCTGCTCAACCATAAACAGCAACATTCCCCCAGCACCCACAAGACAGCTCTCTAAAGATAACATTCCTTCTTGATCTCGTAAAGAGCCACATGATGACCCACCACTTTGCACTTACAGATCTGGATTGTGCAAACTATTTACATCATTTAATGCACAGCCCTCTGTCTCAAAAAACCTAAATAACTGTGCTTTGACCTCTAATGGGCAAAAGACCTCCCAGAACATTCTGAGAAGCTGCTCCCTAGTTATAATCCTCAATTTGTCTCCAGTAAAATTTCCCATTTCTTTCCTAGATCGACTGATTAATTTTTTGCTAACACTGTAATCTACATCATCCATCTCTCTCTCTCTAGCTCTCTATATATCTCTGTATTGTCTACATACCTACACATTTGTTTCTATATCTATATCTATACGTACACATCGTGCTGGTTCTGTTTCTCTGAAGAGGCCTGACAAACACAGGGTCCATGACTTAGTTCTACCAAAGATACAGTCCAGACATTTCTAACATTTTTCACAGGGAGCATCAAAAAGTTAGGTCATCTTCTTTTTCCTGCACTTAGAGTGGCTATTTCTCTCATCTTGCTCCATTTTCTTCATATTTTTAAAATTTCTTTTCTGGCACTATATTACTTTAGTGTATATTATACATAACAATGTACTAAGCTATGTAAAACTTCCTGTATATCACACTATACCCTATTACATTATCCTATGTCATGTGTGTGTGCATGAGTGTGTGTGTGTGCCATCTGTCTCTCCCCACAACAGGATGGGAAGGAGTAGGAGGGCAGGGGGTTCACCTGTTATCTTCTCTGTCATGGCCCATCACCTAAACTCATTCTTGGCACAATGTAGCTGCTCAGTAAATATCCACTGAAATAATACAGATGAGGTTTACAACTCTGTTCATACATATTCATTTGATGTGTAGATCACATTACACTGCAAACACTGAAGGAAACAAT
Source organism: Balaenoptera ricei (assembly GCF_028023285.1). Lineage (NCBI taxonomy): Eukaryota > Metazoa > Chordata > Mammalia > Artiodactyla > Balaenopteridae > Balaenoptera > Balaenoptera ricei. The sequence goes on from NC_082641.1 coordinate 2,729,669, forward strand.
TCACGAGGCTCCTTGCCTTGTCTTATAAGTAGGTACCTTGGTGAGCAGTGAAAGCACATCAGTCAGTGTGTTAATGCAAAATAAAAATGAATCTCCGAATGGGGTGGAGGAAGGGGCCCACCAGGAGAAGGGGTTGGTCTGTTGGGGGTTTGCACACAGGGAGCTGGGTGAGCAGAGCATCTCACTGCGCATGGCATTCCCTTCTCTGCAGGGTTGGCTTGGGGGGTGCCGGCCCTGATCCAGGAGGCCGGGTGAACCCAGGTTCCTCCAGGTACAGCTGTGTGGCTTTCCTGCTCTGGACCTCCATTTCCTATCCTAAAAAGGGGGAGGACACGGATGGACCTAAAGGTGATCGTACTAAGTGAAGTGAGTCAGACAGAGAAAGACAAATATCATGTGATATCACTCATATGTGGGATCTAAAAAAAAAATGATACAAATGAACTTATTCACAAAACAGAAACAGACTCACAGATGTAGAAAATAAACTTATGGTTACCAAAGGGAAATGGGGGGGAGGGATAAATCAAGAATTTGAGATTAACATATACACACTACTATATACAAAATAGATAAACAACAAAGACCTACTTATATAGCACAGGGAACTATATTCAATATCTTGTAATAACCTATAATGGAAAAGAATCTGGAAAAGAGAAAAAAAAAAATATATATATAACTGAATATATATATATATATAACTGAATCACTTTGCTGTATACCTGAAACTAACCCAACATTGTAAATCAACTATACTTCAATAAATAAGGAAATAAGTTAATAAATAAAATAAAATAAAGTAAAATGAGCTAGGACACTGCTTGCCACAGAGGGATAGATGAAGAGAAGGAGCTAGTAGATGGCCAAGCCTCAGAGCTCTGCCTGGCCTGGGCCTTCCTACAGGGGGGCAAGCTCCACAAATGTCAGGAAGGGCAAGCTGCTTCTGTCACTATAACACACCCTCCCTCCTCCACCTCCTGACCTCCAGGATCACCTGTCAATGGCATCCAAACTCGGGCCACAGAGAACGGGATCGTTATTTAATAGTCATTGAATCTTAAAATAGCCTTTTAATTTTCAACGAATTGCCGTTCATCTTAGTTAGCTAAGATGAGCTAAGTGCTAACGTGTTGGTCAATGTTCTTCATTTTTTACACTCAGTGGGTGAATGATCCCTGAATTGAAAACCTTCCCGACTTCAAACTTCTCATCTTCAATTCCAGGCTGGACCACAGTCCTCCTGAGGAGTATCTGCTCTGTGTTCAGCACTTAGTGAGGTGAAATACACAGTTTGACATAAGTCAGTTAAAGAATATATGATGAATTAGTTAGATACACAGATGATAGATGGATGGACGAACTGTTACATAGATAGATAAGTAGATACATAGGTGACAGATAGATAATAGATTCAAACCAAGAACATCATTGAGTCTGTTGGCAGATTCAACATCAATCTTCAGTACTTGCTGAGTTTCATGTCGCTATGGAGATCTCCAGTGTAATATGCATCTAGAATCATTTTTACTCTCTATTTTTAAGCTATAAGACACAGCTCTTTGAAAACTAATACGGTATTGTGATGCATACTTGAGTCATTCACAAGTCATCACAGCCTCTTTTGTTAAAAATGTTGAAGCCACAACACCCCTCCGAGCTCTGCCCACCCCCATTCCTGACAGTCAAGGAAGAATCCGTCTCAGATGGTACATTTTTTAAGCCTTTGAACAAAGACACATAAATGCATAATGCTATAATATTCAAATCCTTTTCCAGCACAAGCTTGCAAATCTGTTTTCAGTGTGATCTGATATTTGACTTCTTGAAAGAAATATATAAATAACAAATTGACTAGTCATAGATATTTATCTTTTGTCTTGACATATGCAAAGCAATATTTTTTAAAGTAATAAAAGGCCAGACTGAAAGTTGAACTATAAAGATGTGATGTTTGAGAAAAGATGCCAAAAAACAGTGGGTGACCATAAAAAAAATAAGCTGTGTTTTCCAAATGCTAAGAGGGCTTGCCTCAAGAGACCAGGCTAGAAGCCTGGTGGTTTACTTTCATTTAGGAACCGCTGGCCATCCAGCCATGGGGCTTGATCGCAAGTCTAAACTGGGGATTGAACACCCTCAAATTGCCAATCAGGCCCCCGTCAAGCAGGGGTGTATCTCTGTACACACAAAACTGTATTTCACATTAGTGCCTCCCAGCTGAGTGTGAAGTCCTTCTGTTTTATCCGCAGAAAACTGTGCCAGAGGAAAAAGAAGCCCTCCTCCCGAGATACCTGAGACAGTGCTGTGAGGATGCAATCTCAGTGCATTCCCTGAGAGGCGCCTCAGTCACTGTCTTTTCAGCCTGTAATATCACCCCAGGGCTGGGCTCTGAACCCCACAGTGTAGGGCTTCAAGGAGGTCCCCATATGCAGAAACCCTAAACAATTCAGGTGGCTTCCCCTGCCAGAGGGTGACAGATCCCCTGTAACCCCAAAGATGGCCTTGGGGAGCAAGGGACGCGCATCTTATGTGAAGCCCCACCCAGCTGGCACCAGATTTAAATCCTTTAACTGTCAGCACCCCTTGGTCAGGGGCGGACTTTCACGTGTGGGCATGGGAGAGTGAAAAGGGGACCCCCCCAGGACTCCCGGTGTGGCCACGCAGCTCCCTTCCCCCACTCCCCTCTCTGGCAGAGATTGGGGGTGATGCCTGGGGCCAGGGACAGATGGAGGGAAAGGGCACCCAGGAACACAGAGGTGCAAAGCTCAGAGTCAGCCCAGAGATGGGGGGTGTTCCCGCAAAGGCAATTCCTTTTGTTCCTACTGAGAGGTGAGTCATCAAAGATCCTTGACATCTCTTAGCCTTAGCTTGCTTGGATGTAAACTCCCATGACCTTTATGTCCGGATTTCACAGGCCAGGGAACTGGGGCAGGCAAAGCAGGACGTGGTCACCAGGAGGGACCCTGCCTATGGGGGACGACAGTGACAGCGAGCTGCCGCCACCACCCTGTCAACTCCTGGCAGCATCTTCCCATGGATCGGGGTCTCCCATTCTTCTGTCATCTCTTCACTGACAGCCTTGAGGGGAGCTGTTTATTTAAATATCTTGGTAAAGATGAGATATCAACTAGTTCTGCTAGCAGACAGACCCTCATGGGCTTTTTTCCCCCTTATCCAGTAACCCTCCTTTAATACAGAGATTCCATCATGGGCAGAAGTATCTTCAAAACATTTGTAACTATTTTAAGATCAAATACCGTTATTTACGTCATGTTGAAGAAAGTTAATTGCCAGTACGATGGGCCATCTCATAAGTTCTGGAGCTTTTACTTCTCTGCAAAATTTTACTTTCTGGTATAACTGCAATAGATCTTTGCTTTTGTGTAATTCACACTGTTCCACGTTCCTTAATAAATGGATGTTTGGGACAATAATGGAATAAATAAGCCCCCGGGCTTCTGTCTCCCAGGCTTGTTCTGTTCTTGCTGAAAGACCAGCGGCTCTGTCTTGGTCATTCCTTCCTCCATCCAAGACAGTCAGAGGCTACAAGTTGGTGGGACCTCCTGCCACAGGCTCTCGCCACCACGGGGAGTGGGCTGGGAGCGGGTAAGCACCACCATCGGTGGCCCTGGCTGGCGGAGGTGTCACTCACCTGGGGAACACAGCAGGTGCATCCACCCAAGGCCCAGGTGAGAGCCAGGTGGCCAGAGAGTCAGCGGCTCAGGTACAGCGAGGCGGAGGCAGAAGGCCTGGCCCTGTGGAGTCCAGGCAGAAATGCCTTCACCCGCAGGCTTCTCAAGTGTGCCCTGCGGATTTTGGGCTCCATTCTTGTGTGGTCCTAAAGAATTGCATTAAAGGGTTTTTCAGGTATTATAAAACAAAACCCAGCTCATTAGGAGGAGAAAGGGCTGCTTGGTAAGAAGCAAAGATCCATACAAACTCAGTAGAATTCCCACATGGGTTTTTTTAACCCCCTCATAGAGTTACACAGGCAATTTCACGATGATGTCTTATAGCTATCAGGCTAGGTTAAGTTAAAATTCACACCCAAGCAGAATTTTTTTTTAACAAACATTTTGTGTTTGTTAACACTAGATGCCAGGCTAGGGACCACTGAGAGCCATCCAGCCACCTCTGCTCACCTGAATTGTTTGTCAGAAGGAAAGCACATCAGAGTACATCATCTATTTTAGGAAAATTTTTATTAAAACACCTAGCAGTTAAAAGAAAAAAGGTAGTAAATTTCCACTGAACTGAAATGACTTATTTCTGAATTATAACAAGTCCTTGGTGGTTTGTACGTAACTCTTAGAAAGATTTCCAGTTTCACATTTTCTGGGGAAGGGTTTCTTGCTTTTATTAAGAATTCCTTGCTTTTATTCTGAAAATGTAAAAGGGAGGGGAGGATACTTTTTGAATGAACGAAAAGATGATTTCATTATTCATACCCCACATTGTGCGCTGCTGATTTCAACTGAGGAGCCAAAAGAAAGAAGAAAAGGAAGAAAGTTGTTTGCGGCTAGCATGTGCTTTCCATAGCCTTTTTGGCAAAGGGATACAGGCGATGGTTCCAGCATCCTTCACTCCTCCTCCTCTCTTACCTGAAGGTCTCTGCTCTGTGACAAAGACAAAGACAGAATCCTCCTCCCTAAGGTCCTGGCCCACTCAGCCCGGTGGTGCCCTCACTCCTGCGGTCCCCGGAGTGGGGGGCGTCCTATCACTTCCTGCCACAAACAGGGTCACCTCTCCACCCGGCTCTCTCCTGAGCCCTGGGGTTCAGGGTGAAGAAGAAATGCAGAGCCGTTGAATGATGATAGGAATAGTGAATTAGAAAGAAAGAAAGAAAGAGAGAAAGAGAGAAAGAAAGGAAGGAAGGAAGGAAGGAAGAAAGAAAGAAAGAAAGAAAGAAAGAAAGAAAGAAAGAAAGAAAGAAAGAAAGAAAGAAAGAAAGAAGTAAAGAAGGAAAGAAAGAAAGAAAAAGAAAGAAAGGAAGAAAGAAAGAAAGAAATTAAGTGGCGGCAACAATCACAAAATAAAAGGTGGGGCGGGTGTGAGAGAAAATGATTCCTGAAGAATGTGAGAAAGATAAATAGGGCCAGGACTTTGTTTCATTGTCAGGAGCACTCTGGGGTTATTGGAAGCTCTTATTTATGCTCTGTAAGCAGAACAATACTGGAGAAGAAATGATTAAATACCAGCTCTGCGAGCAGCAGACACCTCATTGTGGCGTTGGGTGGTTTTGATAAAGGCAATATGAGCTGGTAACTGATACAGTTTGCCAGGGAGTCATCTGGGGCTGCTGACAGCTCCAGCCCTTTAATAAAATCATTAGAATGTAAATGTTTTTATTGCGGAATAAAGAGCCTCCAGCGAAGTCGACACCGCTCTCCCTCCGCCGAATGAGAACGCCGATTAGCATTCAAATGATATCATGATAGGCTGGTTATCTTTATTAAAATTTCTCAAATCTAGTCTTCATTTTGCATGATTGAGTTTTAAACAAATGCAATATCCAGTCGGCTGGTGAGCTGGCCTGAACACTCCTGAAATAATTAAAGTGTTCCTTTTCTTTTTTTAAACATGTGTTTCATAAGAAATGAATTGGATTTGCTATTTTAATATGACAATATCTAGTTAGCTTTGCATAAAAACAGGGATGTTATAGCATAATTATTGAAAGTGTACAGCTTTTAAACATATGTTTCATAAAGCTGAATTCAATTTTCTGAAATATGACAATACCAGTCACTTGGTGAAGTGTGAAATCAAGAGATGGCTTGATTATTGAGATCAATCCCGCAAAAGTCTTCGTAATTGATGGCAGCCCACGGCGCTCATCCGCGGTGTTTCCAAAGGAAAGAAGTCTCTTTTCCCTGAACATTTTACGCCGACCCCAGCTCTGATGGAAGGAAGGGCCTCAGTATATACTTTGATCACAGGCTCTTGGTCATGAAGGCATTGATTACCCAGAACAATCTAAACCCTCATTAAGGGCTAAGAGACTCTTGGGTGGATAAGAGCAAAATGGCATTGTCTCTCAGTAGAATCCCTTTGTCAATGGAAGGGCGATCGGGCCCATTTCACTTTGCATCTCTAGCCACTCTTTGCCCTGAGTCTGGGCATCCTTTCTCCGCACTGACCATTCTTAAATGTCACACTGTGTTACAGACTCAACCATTGTTAGCAAGACTAACAATAGGTAGTTCTTGGTTATAAAGAGCTGAGAAAATCAAAAGAAATATTTCTTAAAAGTGTGTCCCTGGAATAACTGGGCTACAGAGCGGATCTCCTTTAAATTAAGCCATCTGAAGAGCTGGCAAATCATGGTTTTTCTGCGGCTTAGAGAGGGGAAGGGTCGGACCATTCCACTTCGATGTGAGCTGCTTTTGCTATTTGTTTTTTGGCTGAGATAAAAACATATATTGAGATGAATAACACTGTATTTTGTCAACCTATCTTATCATATTAGCAGACTCTGAATTTTGTAATAGTAGCTTTCTAACCAGGGTATAAATTATGAATCAGATGATTTTAATTGATAGGTAAACACATATTGGTTAGTATGACTAATAGGGCCAATATGTATATAATAAGTTAGGAGTTTAGAAAGTCTGACGTTAGATTCTGAATTGGCATATATGCCATACTTTAATCTTTCTAAGTCATAATTTTAGAATAGAATGTTGAGCATTCAGGGCAAATCGAAGCAAGTCTTTTTCTCACCAAATCACTATCACAAAGAAGAGGTATGTTGGTGGTCAAGATAGAAAATAATTATTTTGAAAGGTACTCATAAGGGCAGGTTAGTGTTTTGGAGCTGTAGCCATTAGAGAGGAATTCTTAATATCCGTGCAAAGGGCAGAACCTTGTGCTTCCAGAAACGATCTATAATCCCGACTAGAAAACAGCTGGTGTGGTCAGTTGAGTATTTCTATCACACAGAGAGAAAGCCAGGGCCAGGGACTGATGAGGATTCACAGAAGAGAATGGATTTAGAAAGTCCTTTGTGGCAGGGACCTCAGTAAGGGTCCTCCAGCATATTAACAACTCAGATTGAGACTGAGAAACCAAAATCTGATGTGATAAAGTGAAAAATGACCCTCCTTCTAAAAGTTTGACTGTGATGGAGGAACTGAGAATTGAAGCAGAAACCACCACTTCAAAATAGGCTGCAGGAGGAGCTGCAAAACAGATAAACTAGCAAAACAATATAATACCGATCGCAGATCATCGGGCTCAAGGTCCTTAACCCCAGAGTGCTCAGACCTCATGTTCTAGGGTCAGACGACAAAGTGATGAACAAGTAACTCTGCTTGGACTCATGTTTTCTAGAATAAGACCAGTGATTGTACCAGAAATAACCTAGATTTACAGATTCTGATCCTTCCTTGTCAAGATACCTTATGAGCAAGTCTGGTTCTTTAGAGGTCATATGTAGACTTTTCCAAAAACCTCCTTCTGAGTTCCCTGTAGTGTATGATGTCCCTTGCTGCAGCAAGTAACATACCTATGGTAATTGACTTTAGGGGGCCTTTGACTGATGACCATTGTTATGAATCTTATTTTGGGAATCTTAATTCTTCCCATGTTCTCAGAGTTTTAGGGGAGGAAAGATCCACAAATGAACTGGAATTTAAAAGGCCTCCTCTGATCCACGGGTGGAGAGAATCAAGTGTGCAGCGCCACCGTGGTCCAACAGTCCCCTGGTTGCAAGGGCCCAAACACTTGTACACTCTAGGTGGGGGTGAGTGGGCTATCACCATCCACTGTGGGTAGGAATTATTTCTCCAAAAGTGCTCTCAGCCCCTGACAGAACACTGTTGGTTCTTGATGAAGCCCTTTTTGAGAGCTAGGTGCTGAGCTACATGCTGCAGAAGATGCTCAAGATGGGAAGAGGCCCCTGCCCTCAAGGCCAGAGAGGAAATACGCACAGACCAGTGCTTGGTGTGGGTCCTGTCTGGAGGTGCTGTAGAGAAGATCAATGTAGCCTAGATTTTAGCCTACAGGGCATCAAATAAGGTACACTCAACAATAAATGAATAAAGAGGGAGAAAGAAGAGATGACTCATGTTGTAGACTGGATGGACTTCAATGTCAGTAATTTCCTTAACACACCGTGTACCCAAGGAAGCATTTAATAGATGTCTACCTAAGTGGTCCAACACCATCCTGAAAACCCAACTTACCAATAAGGTCTTCAAGTACTTATCTGTAGTTCTTAGTGCTTCTAATAGCTTTTCCTTTTCTTTCCTTCTTTTTCTTTCGTCCTTTCTTTCTTTCTTATCGTGTGACTTTTATCTGGCCATATTTTGACAGCTGAGTTTTATGACTCATTTGATTAACGTTGACCACCTGTTGGGTTAATGACAGTTCACATTTAAATTAGGGAGTTTTCATTACAAATATTATGGTGTGACTTACTTCAGAGCAATGGCTGTTTTATCCTATTGCAATCTTTATACCAGACATTTTACCTTCCAAGTACAACAAAGAAGTGAATGAAAACATCAGGAAATATGATCCAGGTCTCTTACCTGCATCTGAGTTTTGTGTTTTGTACGTTTGGAATTCCCCACCTCAGAAACTCATGGTACCTGTGTGGTCTGTACCAATATGATATTTTATTTTCGGTTTTCTTCAATTGTCCTGCTTTAAATTGTTCACTTTCAGAGTAGAGCTAAGTCTTGGGTGAAAACACTTTGTTGCCAAAAAAGGAAATAAAATAAAATGAGTGCTGCCTGACCTGCAGCTGATCATGTCCATAATCTGGGGAGTACAAGTAACTCAACTCTATACACCTGGTGTCTAGGAGGAAGCAAAAAAGGACAGAGACAGGGGCCGAGGAAAGAAGACTCCCAGAGCCAAGAACCTCTCCTCCAACAGAAAAGGCGCCCTTTCCCTTCAGACTATTTTATTCACCCAAAGGTGAAGTTATTTCAAAAGAATTCACTGTGCTTAACTCAACAACAGAGATATGAACTCAGCATCATCCATGGGTGTGTCCTTCTCATATGACATCATGGCCGTGGGTAACATTACAGGATAACAAGCCCCCTCATCCAGGAGGTGCCAGAGGAATGGCCCACAGGTCAGTGGGTTGAGCAAGAAAGACCATTAAGATTCCCATCAACAATTAGAGTCTATTACAAAGTTAAATAGGAACTCAAAATGTTGTTCACCTCACATTTTATTTAAGTGTATGCTGGTGATTTGATATCTTCTTTAGCCTGAGAATGGAAGGGTTTGAAGCCGCACAAGTGAGCACCTGGCCTTTGAAGGTGGATGTTGAAGGAAAAGGAAATTTATGTGCTTCCCATCTTAAGGGAAGGCAATCCATAACTCATTGCAACGTCTCGTTTCATTTTATTTTTTCTGTTAACACACATGATAACCATACATTTGAGTCTAAAATTAGGACGTATAGCCACGTGCATGAGGTACGCGTTCCACCTCATTTCTAGGTCTCGCAAGAAAGACTGTAATAAGAACGGCCCATTGATCTTACCTGTGCCCCGGACGTCCTCCAAACGGGTGTCAGATTTTCCATATTGATGTCGTCAAACGTTGGCAGTCTTGGTAGTGACTACACCAGACAAATTGTCAGGGGAAGGAAGAAGGGTTTTTTTTCCCTCTCGAGCAGCTGGACTTAGAAAAGAAGACAGGCATGAAATTTGTGGGTTTCAACAATGGCAAGAACTACCAATTGTGTAATCCAATTTCAACAGGGGATTTCTCTTTATCTTAATAACTAGTGAAATGGGTGGACCTCAAATTTCATTTCAGTTTGGAAACATGCCTGACATTTTGGAGATGTTTATCCCAAACTCAGCCAACTATATAAACCTCTCCAGGTCCTAAAATCTTTCTGGGAATGGCACCAAAGCAGATTTTTTGGTGAGATTTCTAATACTTCCAGCTTCTGGAACAGCCTCCCTCATAATCCTTCAGTAATTCAGCCTCTAATCCAGACCTGAAGGAAGAACACAGACAATTCTGGAAAACAAAAATAATGAACCTGTAGGAACCTGTCTACATTTCAGATAAAGTTTCAAGGAAGTTCTGTCTCCAAATCACACATCCCTTTCTATACTTCAGTGAAATTCTTTTCCTGCTGTTTGTGTGCTTAATTCTCAAAGCATTAGGAAAAGAATATGTCCCAACATGGCCAGATTCTTCAAAATAAGGAAGATTATGAATAAATAGGAACCTTAACATGCAGGTTGCTATTTTTGCAAAGTGTTTCTTCATCTTCTGCAATCTTTTCCAATTCCAGAGATAAGCAATTCTATCCAGCCTTCCCGTTCCCCCAGGAAGTTCACTTTTTCATGTGAAAAGGAATATTAAAAATGTACTCTGCATGTCAGTCGTTTCTCATGACAGCCAGGTTCAGGCTTCTTTGCCAGAGCTGTGCTTAATTTTGAGGTGTTTCAAGTCTTTGCTGACTTGTGCCCAAAGACATAAGAATGTTGAAAGTGCAAAGTCGTACAAGTACCAATAAAGATGGAGTTTATGTAATTGGAAGTGGCAAGGAAACAGACGGGTCCCACAAGGCAAGGATGGATTACTGGGCAAAGCAAACAGATCTGAAGGTCAGGCTTGGTGCCAGGGCACATGGAGAATGTGGGGCTGTGCCATCCATGGGACTCAGCAAGAGAGAAGGCTCTGCGTGGACTGGAGGGGTGCAGAGAGAGGGCGGTCACCACCAGAGCACCCGTCAGCCCCAAGTCAGTTCTGGGGGCCCAGACTATAGAGGGTTACTCAATCCACAAGTGTGTCTAGGGGCTGCAGGTCCCTCCACTCCAGCCAGCAACAAGGTCATCACGGGAGCTGCCTGTGCCCCTGGGGAAATTCACAGGACGTCTCAATGGAGATGAAGCTGAATCACCTTGGGGAAAGACCCCCCCCCCCCCCCCAAAGGATGCATGTGAGCAAGAAGGAGAAAGGCTTGGCTCCAGTATTCTCTGAACAGCTGACACTGAGAACAGTGCATCCAGGAAGCAGTTTGATATCTTCCTAGTCACTCTGACTTGCAAAAATATACAACAGACACACACACACACACACACACACACACACACACACATACACAAATGGACTCAGGAAAGACTTCTGATTCATCTAGGTTTAAGAAGGGGTGTCTGTAAATTTTGAGTCTGGGATGTTTATATATAACATAAAATTTACCATTTTTTTAATCGTTTTTAAGTGTGCTATTCGGCATTAAGTGCATTCACATTGTCATGCAGCCATCACCACCATGTACCTCCGAAGTCTTTTCAACTTGCAAAACTGAAGATCTCTCCCTATTAAACACTAACTCCCCACCACCCCCAGCCTGTGGCGCCCACCTTCTACTTTCTGTCTCTGAATTAGACCACACTGGGGACCTCAAGTGTGTGGCATCAGGCAGTATTTGTCCTTTTTCATCTGGCTTCTTTCACTTAGTGTAATGTTTTCAAGGTTTGCCCGTGTTGTAATATATCTAAGACTTTCATTCTCTTTTAAGGTTGAATAATATTCCACTGTATGTACATAGCACATTTTTTCTCATTTATATTTATTATAAAATACTGACTCAATTCCCTGTGTTGTGCGATATATCCTTGTACCTTATTTTATACATAATAGTCTGTATCTCTTAATCCCCTACCCCTATCTTGCCCCTCCCCCCTTCCCTCTCCCCACCAGTAAACACTGGTTTGTTCTTACTGCACATTTTTTGAACCATTCATCTGTCAGTGAACACTTGGTTGCTTCCACACTGGGGCATGGTGAGTAATGCTGCTATGATCATAAAGGTTTATACCCACAGTAAAAGTTTGGACCTGCCTTCCCATTCAGGTCCCTCATTCCCCTCTCAAGAGAAGACCATATCCTGAAGTTACTTTTTATCTTCCTCAATAACTTATTGAAATCGTCAACTTATGTATGTATCCATCAATATACATACCATTTTTGTGTGCTTTAAAGCTAGCAGACAATCTATATTGCCTGGTTTTGTACAAGATTCTATAAGCATATGTCTACATTTTAAAGAATGAGAGAAAGAAGGAAAAGAAAATCAGTATTTTATCAAAATCTAGTTGAGAGTTGAGGTATGATTTCTACGAATGTTACCAATAATTATTTTCATTTTTATCTTATTTCCCTCCAACTATCTTACCTGGTACCAGGGACACAATAAACTTAAAAATAATTGTGAATAGAAGTTTTCAAAGTACCTTTCTTTTTTTCTTTTTTGAGGATCTAAGTCTCCATGCCAGGGCAGGCCCTTTAAGAAGGAAGGTGTTGGGTCCCAGGATGTGCAGGCACCCTGTTTCAGTTAACGCAATTTTAGCTGCAATCAGAGATCTGAGGCTTAAGTCTGCAGGGCTTTATTTCTCACACACCTAAACCCCATCTGGAGGCTGGGTGTCTGTGAGGTGGTTGTCCAGACAATCACTGGGGCCAGGCTGGCTGCATCTGTACCACATGGCTTCCCACACGGCCCTGGACAAGGTATCCTGCAGGCAGGGCAGGAAGCAAGCCTGGGCGGTAGTGCTGGAGATCGGGGCTGTGCCTCCAAGGAGCCTGAGCGGGTTGCCTGGGTCCACATGTGGATGGTCATCACCCGGCCCCGGGACACAGTGAGTCCCAGGCCCGGGTGGGGTGAGATGATCATGCTGCAGTCCAGCCGTGCACCTGCAGGAAAGGAAGAGGGGCTCGGGAGCACGGTGGGTGGGGTGGGTGGTGGTCTCCTCTACATTCACTTTATCCGCTGCTCTGAAGAAGGACTCCTCCCACCCAGGGGAAAGTAACACCACCAGGGGGGTCTCTGGGCCTCCAGACACACTTGTGTTTTGCACAAGGTTCCTGCAGGTTTGAATTTCTCCATAATAGGCCTTGCTCTGCTGTGTGTCTGACATTCTCACTAGCTTTCTCCGCCCCACGGACTCCCTGATTCACATCTTCCATCTTATTTTTTTCTTTCTGCTTTCCTTTTTCCTGTCCTTTCTCTAGTGCTCCTGGCTCTGTAAGGTCCCCAGGTAATATACGGACAAGGTAAGGAATGTGTGTGTTGGGCCAGCGGGAACCCCATGGCCCTTTCCTCACCAGTCTTTGGCCAAATTCCGTGGGAAATGTCACACAAAGAGCTCTCCCAGGATTGCCCTGGGGACACTGGGTGCCCGGGAGCCTCATGAGATTCTGGTCCAAAGTTCAAAGGCAAGAACCAGGTCTACAAAGTGACAGTTGCAGAGACAATGACACTTGGTCCACACCCGGGGTCAGCTACAAACAGAGCCAGCTCTGCCTGGCCCCATGCAAAGAGCCCCTCTGTAGTCCCTAAAATTCTGCTTCCCAGAAGCCTACACTGCCAACACAAAACACAACAACACATGAGCAAAAAAGAAAAGTTTTCTGTTTCATGTTAAAGAGGACAGATATTCTATCATTGATTCAGAAAGGAAATGTGCTGAGGGTGAACTCAAAATGCAGCTGAAGCAAACCCTGGGGACAGCTTACGGGATGGGATTTGAGTGCGGCTGTAGAATGGAAACAGATGTACTTCATGGAGGAAAGAAAAAATGTTTGCTTTTTGGGTCAAAGCAGCAGCAGGCTAACACCTGGACAAAGGATTTCCAAACGAAAATGATCAATTGTGTCTGTTCTTGAGAAGGGTGCAGGGAGAGGAAAAAGGTAGCTGCCATCGCCAATAGTAACAGGATACGTGTGAGCCCCGCACAGCTCCGAGAGGACAAAAGGACCACAGGCAGCTCCATTTCATCTGATGATGGGAAGACACATGGATAAGAGGACCACGGGAGGAACAGCTGGGACGCCCGGTCTGTTTTTATGCCTGGAGTTCCCGTAGCTGCCTGCACACCCTGCTCTCCTCCCTTGCATATTTAAACTCTCCCCTGCTTGGGCAAGTCAACCGGCAATTTCTTTTTTTAAGTTTGAAAGATTCTTTGCCCTCACTCATCTGTCACTGCTGTCATCAGGACTCCAAGCATTTCACCTGCAGCTTGCAATGTGCTAACTCAGGCCTTTGATCCCAGCCACGTCAAAAGCACTTGATACCGAGTGTAATTTTGCAAAGAAAAGAATCCTGGGGGAGAGCTTTAGGAGATGCCTCTGTTTTTAACCCTGCTTCCAGAAAGAATGAGACACCAGTGCTTCCACTTAGTGCCTTTGCTTCTCAGGTGAAAGGATCACTTCTGGTATCTGAACAGGATACGGTGAACATTTCAGAGATGAACTTGAGAATCATCACGTGGCTACCAGAGTCTTGGGCTGAGTGGACCAGATGGTGAGCAGATTTAAGCAATCTTCCAGTCTCTTGGTCAATGACTGAATTTCCTGTGCATGTTTGCTGCCCATCAACAGATAGAACTCTTTCTAGAGCAGCATCTTGGCACATGGGAGCATGGACGGCGGCTCTTTTGGAGGCCCCTGTTTGGTTTGTGTAAGACGTGTGCAGCCTTTGCCTGCAAAGGCGGGCCTGGGTCGGTGGCCACCTTTGTCTTGCTGGTGTGGACAGAACCTGGTCTCTACGAAATAAACAAGGGTGAGCACAGCAGGGAGAAATTGGGCATCTGCCTCAGTCTTGCCCTGCCTTTTCAGAGAGGAAAATTGAAGAGCACGACTCCTTCAGCTGTGAGGAGAAAGATCGTTCTTTCCAAGCTCTCCCCAACGGCCCTTGTCAACACCCCCCCCCCCAGGGTCACCCATCATCACTGTGGACGGGAAAGACCTGGGAACCCCCCAGGCCATACTGACCCCCACCTCCAACAGAACTGAGGTGCTTCTGTGGCCCCAGATCTGACTCTCAACCTGGGCGGCATCGGTGACCCAGGACAGGATTTCAAGGGGGCAGCGATCACCCCGGGATCCCCCAGAAGGGGCATCAGCTCAATCACACACTCCATTCTGATAGTAAAAACGACCACAAAATACTCATGTTGAACTATCAGACGTGATGATTAAAACAACATTTTCCATTTGCCATATCAAGTCTGGACTCTTCCACGTGGTTCTTGAATTAAAACAGCCATCTTGCACACTAGTACTCTTAGATAAATAATCTCAGATATCTGAATAACCTAAGTCATCGAATCTGACTGAGATGAAGAGCTGGCCTGCACTGGGGTGAAACGGACCCTAGGATAAATCAATGGCCCCAGGGACTAGCAAAGACGGCCCCACGCAGGGCAGCCGATCATTCACTACGAGACAGGCCGGCGCTGGTGCTTCCACTGTACCGTCCGTGGCTCAAAGGTGGCTACAGCTGTTTTTGTGGATGAAGACAGTGAGGCTTAGAGTCTGAGATTCAAGTCCAGACCCATCTGGGTCCAGAACGAGAGCTCGACTTTTACTAGATGCCTGGAATCATCTGTGTGTGTTAGTCTTACAGATGGGAAGGCTGACAAAATTTCGGGATTAAGTGTGGTCACCTTTGTAGCTGTGATCGCCCCCCCCCCCCCCCCAGCTACCAATCAGGTCTCAAAAAGGGCACATGGAGCATCTTCAATGAGGAGGAGAGTGAACGGAACGTCCCCTGAGAGACCGTGTGGCCCTGGCAGGAGATTCTACTAAGAGAAGCCGCCAGCCCCCTGAGAGCCTGGCCCTGGGCGGGGGTCCTCACCGGCTCCCACTGTGTCTGCAGGCCAGACACCCCTCAGCTCCCTGCCTTCCCCACCCAGGAGCCTGGGAGCCCTGGTCTTCCCCAAAACCACAGGGCCAAGCCCTGATTATTTTCACCATTCACGCCAGAGTGGGGGAAAATGCATTTTGTAACAAATAAAACGGTTTAGGATATCGGGACTCAAAGTTTTCATTTCTTGAGCTCTTGCAAATTGCAAGCCGTCACAGATGCACGGCTTTCAAGAGGGTCTATTTGACGTCATAACCTTCTGCTTTGATGGCTTTGCTGACACAATACTGTACCCCGTTAATTCTCACTCCCAGCTCCTCTCTGCCTCCGACATGAGGCTGCCTGAGGAGTGCCAGGCTGAGGTGGGGCGGTGGTGGGGTGGGGTGGTTCTTTCATCTTCACCAAGAGTAAGAAGTGACGGTGAGCATTCGAGGGGGCTCAGGGCTGCTTGGGAAGCTGATTGAAGATGAACGAGCCCTATGGTGGACCCTCCCTGAAGAGACAAGGGGCCCGGGCTCTCTGCGGGGTCGTGTGGTACCACTAACAAAGGCGCAGGCAGAGCCGGGGGCTGGCCTCTGGCAGGTCCATGACCAGGTGGGCTTGGCCACACTCAGCGTCCGGTGACCATTGGGGAAGTGCTCATTCGAGCAACTCAGAAGTGACCACGGGATCCTAACACAAAGAGGACGGTAAATTAGCAGAGAAACACTGTGTAATAGAGCTGCTCACACCGTGCTCAAGGGGACTCCGGGGACCAGCCAATCCATGCGAGAAGAATGGTACCACTCGAAGGGGCCCGCAAGATTAATCACCGCCGCGATGCAGATTTAGCGCGTTAGGTGAAAAGATAAATGTGTAAAAAGCTGTGTCAAAACCCATGGTGTGGCCCACACGGCAATTCAGGGTCAGTAATTGAACTTCGCTCTAATTATCCTGGGGAGATAATATTAACTTACAGTCGGGCGCGAGCAGGAGAGCCCATAACTCATCACTGGATGGGCGGCTCATTGCATTGTGTTATTGAAATATGATGGCTCCATTTTTATCCTGTCATAATGACAACTGATGTGCTTATTTTCTTTCTCTGCGCCTCTAGGGGATGATGAAATAGTAAGCAAACATTCTTTCTGGTGAAAGAGCAGCACTTTATCACGCGGGCTTCAGCTCTGAAAAAGCACTTGTAACCTCAGAAACAATTTCCCGGAACGGAGGCTGCCTCCGGGTCCGTCCCGTCCCCGGCCACCGGCCCGGGGTTGTGGGTGTCAGCAGCCCTGGCTTCCCTCCACGGCTCCAAACCCCTCTCCACGCAAAAGCATGACTCTGTTACTCATTTTTTGGGATTCTTAGGCACCCAGGCCTCTTTAATTTACTGGTGTCGCAGGGTGGAGTGTTTGGGAAGGAACAGAGATTTATTAAAACCCAAACTCTGGTTTTATTGCTGTGTTTACTCTTCAGGCTTCAGAAGTCAACACCCCGACTTCATTGGCCACCTTTTTTTTTTTTTTTAACTTTGCTCCCCTCGGTGACATTTTCTTTCTGTTTGCTTCACAGATTTGTATTTACATCCTGAGAATTGTTCTTAATAAATTACAGACAAAGGCAGGGATAAAGGCCTCTGCCTTAAACTTTAAGATAAAGTCCCATACGATTCAAAGCAAACACTGTTTTTCTGGTTTATTTGAAATGAGGCTAAAGAGTATATATTTAGTTGGAAAGAAGGGGAATCCCCTCTAAAATACAGACGAAGTGGTCAGGAAGGACGTGGAAGAGGCCAGAAGCTCCCTTCAAGGCGTCAGGGAAAGTTCGAGGGTAGCTACAGGGTCCCTACGCGCTGACCCCCTGAAGAGAAGTGTGAGAACAAGTTCAGCTGCAATTAGGAAGCATAAGTGAGGGCGGAGAGGCTGGGGCACCTTGAGGAGAGACTGCTGGTAATGAGATGTGGGGAGAGAGATGGCGGCCTGGCCCCTCCCCAAAGCTCCTCACAGCTGGGAAATTAATGGAGATGTTCGTTCTCAGGGAGACGCTGGTAAATAAAGGCTTTAGGAAGCCCTCCGCCCTCCCTCTGGGGAAGTTTATCCACAATTCGACAGTTTGCTATTTTAATTGAGACCAGAAAGCCAGTGCAGAATCCAAGATCGCAGGGTAAAAAGGAAGCTTGTCTAAAATCATCCACACTCGGTCCTTACCCTGGACCTTGGAAGGTGGTGGCCATGGGCAGCAGTGTCCGGGCTGTTGGCTGGGCAGAGGTGGGACGCCTTCCCCAGGGACCCCTCTCTCGGAGACGCATTCGCTGTCATTGAGCTTAAAAAGAGGCTCCCAGAAAGCTTTTGATGAGAGGAAAATGTACTTTCATACGATCGCAGGGCCCTGGTTTCTGCCTTCCTGGTCCTAGCGTGGTGTGGGGTCCATGGAGTACAGGACTGAGGGGGAGTTTTTAAGACAGTTCACAGGACAGACGGTGACTGATGCTGCCCATGTATTTAGCGTTAGTGGGAAGGCAGAGTGAACACACTGACTTATCAAAATCTGCTTGGACCCTTGAAGGCATCCATCAAATTTCAGGGTCACCGTGGTAAGAGGCTCTCTCCTCTCAATTATTCTGATTCCTGGACTAGATAATCAGAAGGACATCACTCATTCATAATCACCGTGTGCCGGCTTTCAATGGGGGATGAAGGACTTTCCATCTGTATTTCTTCCTGGGTTTTCTGGTCAGTTATCACCTTAACACAGGAATAAACGCACAGAGCAAAACGCCTGGGAGCTGCGGGTGACAACTGCCCAGAGATCTAGGCTTCTTCGTGGAAAAGAGATTTAAATGCTCCTAGTAACATGAACATCAGATTTGGGTCCACGTGGGGACCAAAGTTGCTGGCCTTTCCGTGAAGGAGCAGAGGATCGAGGGTGATGGGGCATCTATAATCTGAATCCACAGCTCCCCACAGGCTGCGGGACTTTGCTCCACATTGGAGTATCAACATGAAGGGAGCAGCAGGGTGAAGCTGAACAAATCTACTTACACAAACTGCCAGTTCCAGTTAAAACAGCCCAAAATCATCCCCCAGATTCTGTTGACGCGAAGTTGCTTTCCCAGTTTCTGCTTTCTTTAGTGATGTCTCAGCCAGCCGGGAAGACAAAACAGCACTTTAAAAAGACATTAGGTTCGTATTTACATGAAAGATCATGACAACCTGGTAAAGCATTACTGTCTGTAAAGTGTTATATATTTTAAGGGCCCTCACAATTTATGTTTCAAAATTTTCTTCCTACACACTTGCAGTGTATAATGGACGTTCCCTATGACGTTTATAAAGGAACAGCTCTGATCTGCTAGCTAAATGGTATGCAACGTTCTATAAATTATAGTCTGAAACTTGCTCAAATGTGCAAGTATTTCTGGGACAGATTTTTCTCCAAGAAAAATTGAAAGGAAATGTGCAAAGGTATAATCCGTTACAACTGTGTAAAGGTGTGCCTGGAACATTACTCTCAGAGTACTCGGGGTAGCAGATGGGAGGACATTTATTTGGTGGTTTATTCTATTAGGCCTAGACTTTTTTATTTATAGAGACTCTAGCCAACAACGTTAGGCATCTTGCTGGATCACATCAGGCAGTATTCTTCAAATTTTGTTCAAGATAAAAACTGTTAACTGAAATCACATCCCTACCTCATAACTCTGCTTCTCTCAGTTTAGCTGAGGTCAAATCACCTGGAATAAGGGGATGTCTCAGCTCCCTTGCAGCTAAATGTGACCGCGTGACTAAGTCCTGGTGAGCAATGTAATTGTTCAGTGTTGTGTGGCAGCTTTGGGGTAACGTCCTTTACAAGAGGGGACGTATGCCCTTGGCATCTCCTACATCTTGCTTCCAGCTCACCCCTTGAACTGTGATCTGACCACCAGAACACCTCCTGGAACCCGTGGTGAGCCCAGACCAGGTCACAAAAGAACCCCCAATGCCCAATGCCTGCCGTGGATAGTCGCCATCCAAACATTTATATATATATATAATTTCTTTATCCAATCCTCTGCTGATAGGCAATTAGGTTGTTTCCACATCTCAGCTATGGTGAATAATGCTGCAGTGAACATGGGAGTGCAGCTATCTCTCTGAGATCCTGATTTCATTTCCTTTGGACATAGACCCAGAAGTGGGATAAGCCAGACGCAGTAAGAAAAACACTGCATGACTTCACTTATAGGTGGAATCTAAAAAAGTTGAACTCATAGAACCAGACAGTAGAATGATGGTTACCAGGGGCTGGAGTTGGGGGAAGGGGGAGATGTTAGTCACAGGATATAAAGTCTTAGTGACGCAAGATGAATACGTTCTAGAGGTCTGATAAAGAGCTTGGTGACAATGGTCAGTAATGCTGGGTTTTATACTTGAAACTGGCTAAGAGAGTAGATCAGGTGTTCTTACCACACACACAACAAAAGCAACTCTGTGAGGAGATGGGACCGTCAATTAGCTTGACTACAGTAATCATTTTACAATGAATATGTACATCATAATGTCATGTGTCCACCTTAAACATACACATACAATTTTTATTAAAAAATCTCTTTTGTTCAAACCTATGAGTCTCCATGACACAAGTCAACCTACTCCTTACTGACCCAAGTCCCCATCACGTGGTTGTTTATGATGCAGAACTTTCCCTTTTCTATTTCTCCTTCCTCTGCTTGAGTCTCTCCCTCTCTCTTGCTCCAATGAGTCCTGCCTCTGTCTCTCTCTTCTCTCACTCATTCTCATTTCCTTCAACATGTTCCTTTCTCTCTTGGTCCCTACTTAATCAATAGTAGCCCTTGGCATCCCTCTACTGCAGGATTCTAAGAAGATTGTAGAATGGAAAATTTATCTAGTGCAACAAGTCTCCCCAGATTCAGAGCTCTGGCACATATATAGCCTTTCCGTTGAGTACTGTGTTTCCAAAGTTTTGCATTGCTATTCAGAAGATAAGCATTCAGAAGAAGAACCCCTGACTTCAGACTATACTACAAAGCTACAGTAACCAAAACAGTGTGGTCCTGGCACAAAAACAGAAATATAGATCAATGGGACAGGATAGAGAGCCCAGATTAAACCCATACACTTATGGGTAATTATTTTATGACAAAGGAAGCAAGAACATACAAAAGACGAAAGACTTTCTCTTCAATAAGTGGTGTTGGGAAAACTGGACACCTACACGTAAAAGAATAAAATTAGAACATTCTAACACCATATACAAAAATAAACTCAAAATGGATTAAAGACCTAACTGTAAGACTGTATACTATAAAACTCCTAGAGGGAAACATAGAATATTCTTTGACATAAATTATAACAATTTTTTTGTATCTGTCTCCTAAGGCAAAAGAAACAGAAGCAAAAATAAACAAAAGGGACCAAATTAAAGGAAAGGAAACCACTCACAAAACAAAAAGACAACCTACTGAATGAGGGAAAATACTGGCAAATGATATGACAAATAAGGGTTGTCAGCTCATACAAATCAACATCAAAACAAACAAACACACAAACAAACAAGCAACCCAATTAACCAATGGGCAGAAGAACTGAATAGACATTTTTCCAAAGAGGAAATGCAGATGGCCAACAGACACATGAAAAGGTGCTCAACATCACTAATCACCAGGGAAATGCAAACCAAAACCACAATGAGATATCACCTCACACCTGTCAGAATGGCCATCATCAAAAAGAACCCAAATAATAAATGCTGGAGAGGGTGTGCAGAAAAGGGAACACTTGTGCACTGCTCATGGGAACGTAAGTTGGTGCAACCACTATGGAAAACAGTATGCAGGTTCCTCAAAAAACTAAAAATAGAACTACTATGACCCAGCAATTCCACTCCTGGGTGTATATCCAGAAAAAAAAAAAAAAAAAAAAAAACCCAAAACATAAAGACTTATCCAAAAGATACATGCACCTCAATGTTCATAGCCAAATTATTCACAATTGCCAAGATATGGAAGCAACCTAAGTGTTCACCAACAGGTGGATGGATTAAAATATGGTGTGTATACACAATGGAATATTACTCAACCATAAAAAAATGAAATTTTGCCATTTGTAGCAACATGGATGGACTTGGATGGTATTATGCTAAGTGAAATAAGTCAGAAAGAGAAAGACAAATACTATATGATATCACTTATACATGGAATCTAAAAAATACAACAAACTAGTGAATATAACAGAAAAGAAGCAGATTCACAGTTATAGAGAACAAACTAGTGGTTACCAGTGGAGAGGGGGACGGGGGGCAGGACAGGATAGGGGAAGGGGAGTAAAAGGTATAAAATATTAGGTATAAAATAAGTTGCAAGGATACATTGTACAACACGTGGAATATAGCCAATATTTTATAATAACTATAAATGGAGTATAACTTTTAAAAAATATAAATCACCATATCATACACTTGTACCTTATATAATATTGTACAGCAACTATACTTAAATTTTAAAAATTAAAAAGAGAAGGTTAATAAATTAACCTAGACATTAAAAACAAAAAAGAACAGAACCCAAACTCCCCTACCTAAAGAAACTGGGCACCAAAACCTTTAAGCGTGATGTGTCCACCTTGACCTGGACAGGCTTCATGAGGTGGTTATAATGCCCTCCTTAGCTCCTGACTTTACCGGGTAGAACATCCAAAATGTATGAAATAAGGCAGCAGCAATCTCACCCGTCTCTAATAAGAATATCACACTCGTGTCCTAAAATGCTTTTGCCCATCTACACAGTGCAGCCTAAAATGAATTACTTTCTTCTCTTGTTTCTCCCATCAAATGGGTTCTTAGAAATGGGACTGGCCGTGGTTCACTGAGTGTCAGTGCCCTGCTTCCGATTTATTGGCCAATTTTGTTTGAGCAAGAAATAGAGGGATGTGCACACCTGAACATTTATGTTTGGTGATAATTGTACAAATTTTCTACATCTGTTTTCAATTCTTCCACAACAAAATTTTTAGCAAAGTTCTCATCTGTAAATGTCCAAGAGAAAATCCCATGTTTATGGGTGGGATCAGGAGTGGAGGCTTGAGGGTCCCTGAGGACAGGGGCTGGGTCTCCTCTGCTGTTGGGTCTACACTCCAAAACCAAGGGGGAAACAGAGTAGGTTCCCGAGAGATTCCTGTTCAGTGAATGAAGACACGAATGATGAAACAACTCAATCAGTTTGCTGACCTTATCATACATTAGAAAATATATAGAAAAATATCCAGATGAATTGGATTGATTAGGCTTCAATGAGGGTTGATTTAGTGATGTCTAAGTGTCTAAATGATAAGCTGTTTCCAAACACAAACAAAAATAGAGACAGGATTCGACATTTCTTTACCCTCTTTAACCAGATGCATGATTGCCACTAGATTCTGGAAACTCTGGCAGGTGGAGATAGAAGCCACTTTGTTATAAATTCATAAAATGAAAGATCTTCTACCATTAAGCTGACACTTGACTCACAACAATGGATTCAAATGTAGAACCATTCCTCGTTACCTTTTCCCCCCCTGTGCCAAATATTGAGAAAATAATTATCCTAAAACCGTTATGATTATTTTAAAACCACAATGAAACTAGGACATGACATGACAGTTCAGGGGAGAAAATATAGCTTAAAAATTTGGCATTTAACAATGACAAATAGTTTTACATTAAAATTAATTCTATTAACACATTACAATATGTTCTATGTCAATTATATGCTCCATAAACATTTTCTCAAAGGTAAGAATCTCAAATCCCATGAATATCTCAAAATCAGTTAGAAAAGTAAAATAAAAATAGAAAGTGAAGAATTAATGAAGCAACACTTGCAGGGTTTACAACATTCCAACCCTTTTAAAATATGGCCCAGTCACTCAAAACAAAGCGTTCTTAAAGAGGTTATAGGTCACACAGAGGAGAAGTAGCTGTGGTCCTGGCTTTGATTTTTTGTTCTGTTGAGTAGGCAGAGGAGACGTGAAGATTAATTTTGAAAAGAGAAATGCTTGGTGACAACAGAGAGTTACAGATAAAGTGTTGGGAGAATCTGATGGGCACAAGCTGAAATTGTCAGGACTCTCATAAGCAAACTCTAGGGTAATGGTAAAGGTTTCACGGAGCGATTAGAACCTGATGTAAACCTGAAAGGATATGAATGATTTAGACACAGATACAGGGGCCGAAGAGGAGAATAAACAAAGACTCCTGTACTGTTGTCTGTCATCGCAGGTTGGTTCCCAGAGGCAGGGTCAGAGGCAAGAGTTTGGGAGGTGGTCCCAGGACGAACCAGTCAGGAAGGGGGGAAGGAAGGGCGTGTTAATTAACAGGGTACCAGGGAGGCACCACTGGGGACCCTGGGAGTTCAGGCTTCAGGGTGGTCCCCCGGGGAGAGGAGCTGGGGATTCCCCTCCGACTCCCTCAGGTCGCTGGACAGGGCAGCTGTGCCTGGTCCCCTGAGTGTTAATTACACCGCACGTCCAGCTTCCCTGGGACCTGCACACAGAGCAGGTCCTCAGGCAGACTGTGCCCCAGGTAGGAACAAGCTTTCTTTAGGAGACCGACAGGTGCCAAGGGGTAAAGGGCAGGGCACCGTGGGGTCGGCAATAGTCATGAACAGAAACAAAGTCCAATTCTTCTGGAAGATTTCTTTTTTGAAAGAATATAGGAGAATGACTTTTAAAAAGTAAGGGGAATTTTTTGTTACTGTTTTAGATGAAGACACGTAATTCTGGAGATGACCACCTTTTCTGAGTTTATGGATTCCCTAAAACTCAGATTCCACGGGATCAAATGTACTTGCTAGAAATGTAACAATATGAAAAAATTCAACAAAATCTAGAGGAAATTTCCAGACTCCAAACTCTTTACATCGTAGAGAATATACAGTATAAAACTTACCAGGTTTGGAAAAACTCAGGGGAAAATGACTCATCATCAGAAGGAAAAAAAATTCCATGGCACCCCCATAGAAGGCAGAGATGTTGGAATTAGCAGACGGACAAGTCGAAAGAACTGTCATTCTTATCTTCAGGCATTCATGGGGGAAAGGTGGATAGAATTGGTAGGCAGAGAAGGAATCTTAGCAGAGAAATGTAAACTGTTCTGGCAGGAGTAAAATGCTTTCTGGGGACCTAGAAATCCACATTTGGCAACCTCAAATTAATCACTCATTTGTCCAACAGACCCTTAGCCCAAGTCTGTTCTGTGCAGAGTGCTATTCAGGACCGTGGGACACAGGGATACTGGATAGTTTACATTCTGGTGGGAAAGCATCTAATATATAATTACATAAATATAAAGTATAATGTCAGGCAATAATTACATGTGCTGTAGGAAAAATAAACAGGGTGAAGGGATACAGGTTTTCAAGGGATGCTATTTCAGATAGCAGTTTCCTGGAGGCAGAAAAATCCCTCCCCCACAGGACCACTGGGCCCGTGTGGAAGGCTGGTATCAGGAAGAGGAGGGAAAGCCACAGGCAGAGCAGGAGCCATGGCCAGGCTCCTGAATTACCGCTGAGCAGTTGGGGTGGAGTTTCCCCTTTGTCTCCACCTCAG
This sequence comes from Balaenoptera ricei, assembly GCF_028023285.1. Taxonomy (NCBI): domain Eukaryota; kingdom Metazoa; phylum Chordata; class Mammalia; order Artiodactyla; family Balaenopteridae; genus Balaenoptera; species Balaenoptera ricei. Next base: position 2,754,863 of record NC_082641.1, read on the forward strand.
GGTGCCTGTTTTCTTCTCCTTTTGTCCACTGCTGAGTTCAGGTGTTGAAACCTCAGGCAGAGCCAGCAGGATTGGGTAACGTGCCCTGCAAAGTCAGTTATGTGAAGAAGGATGAAGGGTGATGTACAGATGTGTCTTACTGCGACCCCGGACAGTGAGGGTCAAGTTCTCTTATCAAAGTACAGGTTTGTTAGTTTATAAGAAATAGGGTCAAAGTCATTCTCTTTGGTGTTGTTGAAAAAAAGTTTTTTTTTAATGAAAAACAGATGTAGGCCTTTGAAAGGAAATTCATCCTTATGGTAAAAAAAAAAATGTGTTTCATTTCAAGCATTTTGGAGTAAAGTGGGCTAGCTAAGAATGATAGCATCTCCCCATTCTCAGGAGACCTGATCTTTCCTCCCCCTACCCTTCCACGTCCCCTCCCCGCTACGGGCCCCCTTCCAACACGTAAGTGCACGGAGAGCCTCCGGTCACTGCAGACCCAAAATTATGCAAGAGGTCAGGCCAGATAGTGAAGATGAAGATGTGTTACTTCCTGGAAGGTCAAAGGTGGAGGGAAGGTCTTAGACACCAAGAGAAGGAAAGAGGAAAGATAAAAAGGAAGGTGAGGAAACAATTCACCTTGGAAACAATTACCTGAATTTGACAACACAGAGTGTCCACGGTTTTCCCCAGCGTCAAGAACAAAGTGTGCAGGAAGGAAGACAGGGCATCGCTGGAGCGAGACAGCCTCCTTTCCCATCGCAACCTCAGCGCCAACTCACGGGTGCTGGTGAGGAAACACTAAGATCCACCTTCCAGACATTTTCCTTTGCAGAGAAAAGCAGGAGCTACACCTGTGGGATAGAGAATAAAGACTTATATCAATAATTTAATAAAGCAGTAGATGCAGAGACATATACTCGTAGGTGTCTCAAAAATCTACGTGTTAGCCCCAGGTGTCCTCCAATCTGAGCACATTTATGACTTGTTTATTTCATTCTGTGCCCCCTCCAGGCCAGGGCCTGTGCCACATTAGAGGGAGCTCTGCAGATGGCATCAAAGGTTCCCGATGAACTAGCGGTCCTCTGTGATTATCCTTGGAAGCAAGCCCTGCAAAAAGGCAAAACAACCAGCAGTGCGGAAAGAGGCAAAGTCTTGAAACAACCCTTATCTAGAAAATGTTGGTTGTCTTGGCTTAGAAGAGGCCAACTTGCTCAAAGAAGTATTTCAGCTGCATTGGGGGAACCAGAGCACTTTGAATTCACTCTTGGGAAAGTCTGTTCCCCAAGCTCAATCCAGAGGGACCCCTCCATCAGTCGGTCCACGTGTTCTGAACCCCCAGCTGGTCTTTGGTGCTCTGAAGACCTTCCAGTGACCGTCTTGCAGAGGTAGGCGGCCGTGCCCGAGTGCAGAGTGTGTGCGTGATGGGCAACCCAGGGCCACAGAGGTAAATCGGAGAGAAATGCCACCAAGCAGAGCATTCTTCCTGTCGCTCCCTGGCTGTCCCTGAGGACGGTCCCTTTAGCCTCTCCAAGGCCTAATGTTTTCAGCCATGAAACTGGGACTTACATGTGCCCAGGGTCCTTGCTAACACTAACATCGATGGCATTCTACTCTCTCCAATCTAAACCAGTTTGCCACAACTGACCACCATCTGCAGCTTCTCAAGATGAGAGAGGGCCTCCTGACACCGTGTTCTCTCCAGGCATCACTGAAGGTTCCTTGAAAGCAGCACGTATTCAACTCTGGAACCCCAAGGAGGTAGTCCCAACCCCAAGGGGAGACACACCTTCTGTCCTTTTCAGACAGCTTCCATATACATCTTTCTTTCCAGGTCCTTGAATTGTTGTAAAATATAATTGAGGATCAGTCTTGCATACTTTGTCCCCACTTTTGTATTGATTAAAACAAAAACCATGATCTTTGCTGCGACCTAGAGAAATATACATATGAAATGAAACCCCATTCACAGTCCTGGTAATGTCTTTGTCTGCATATAGGAATAAAGTTATAATTTAAATATGATTCTTTCTGCAATTACAAAATACTTCTGATTCTTATTCTAGGTAGATGTTTTATAACTTTTGAAGGTTATTTTTTCTACTCCAAATATCCATTTACCTATAAATTCTAGATTCTCAGAAATTACATCAACCTCCACTATTATATTTTCTGAACCACCCAGAGTTTATGGTTAAACATTGCAAAGTGCAAACAGATCATTACAGGTTTTTAAAATGTCAAAATGTTTTTAGAGACATGTTTCAGACATCTAAACAGATATGAGGATTAAGGAAAACAGTACGGATCAAGGAAAAAATAACAGAAAACCTATTACACAACACCTGGTGATGGAAGTTTGGCAAGCCTGTAGAAAGACAGGGCATTACTGAAGCAGAATAGAAGCAACAGAACGTATCTGATCGTTGACACTTAATTACTGTAGCCTACGTAAGATAGGAAATATCCCAATAAGAGTTTAAATTAAAATGATATATTATCTTAAATTTTGGATCTATTGCTGCCATAGTGAGTATGTCCATAATTACTGGCTAGTCCCTCCCAGGGATAAGATGCTGGTACATTACCTACCCTGTTACTGTTTGTGACTTTTCAAATCATTGTTCGCACATAACAGAAATTGACCACATTCAGTAAATTGAGCATCTTTTCCCTTCTGTACTCACATGAGCTGAATCAGTTTTATCTCTGGGGGAAAGCAGCTCCGTTTACATTTACCGACAGATGTGTATAAAAGCCTGATGTCAAGAAATCCATTTGCTCTTCAATAAAAGTTATCATAACGTCTGAAACGCCTGATTTATGGAGAACCTGCTTCCCCCGGATGGCCTGCCGTGTATAGCTAAAAACCTAAGACAGGTCATGCAACTTACGCCAGGGGGGACGATAATGTCGCTCAGATGGGGCTCCTTGACAATGCCCATTCTCCTTATTTAAATGATGAACATGATTGGCGGAAAGTGCAGGCTGTAACCCAAACACACAAAGGAAATGACAAACACACTGCAAAGAATAATAAGGCAAAGACTGACAGGTATCACGCCCTGCTTGCTGCGAACTCCTGGTCTTAGATTTACGCATTTAACCTTCACAAAGTAGATTTGATAAAAAGTCCAGACAGTTAAAAGACAGAAAAATGAAAATGTTTTGTGAAGACTGTTCTGATAAGGGAACCTGCCTCTCGGTGCTGGCATGGCCGTGCCCTTCTGATTGGGGGCGGCCCTGCACCACCCACCCCGTGTCAGCCCCACGCCACATGCCCAGGGGCAATACATCACCTGAAGATCACCTTCAGCTTGCAACTTGCAAAACTCCAGAGCAGCGAAACCCCTCTGCTGTGTGCAGACGCATCGGTCACCGCAAACAAAGGCTCTGTTAAGGACCCACAGGGAGCTGGGTCACGTGACAACTGCCATCCAGCAGGGTCACCCAACACAGGGCAGCAGTTTCTGGCGAGCCGGGGGAGGGCGCTGCCCTTGTGGGGAGGAGGGACATTCCTGGAATGCACGCAGGAGAGATGAAAATGCAACTCCTTTTTGTGTGCAGGGATTGAGATACAACACAATGAAACTCACAGCAGGCAGACAAGCAAAACGAAAGTTTTTTTCACACAAATTTTTTGGGGAGGGAGGGGGAAAAATCATGTTTTTAGGGAAGGCCTGAGAGCTAAGAAGGGTGGCCCTATAACTTGAATTTGCTGAGTTCATGGAATAATAACAGAAACTTGATATGAATTTTTGTAGGGAATTAATGAAACGGTGGGCCGCAGAGAAGGCAGGGCTGGGAGGGGCTCCTGGATGACCTCGTCCTGCCAGACTGAAAATTTTTAAAGCCATTAACTCTGAGCGCTATTACGCTGAGGTCTCTCTCAGACACATCCTCTCTCCAGGATGGAGTCAGACAGCCACCTGCCTCTAATGCCTCCCGGACTTGAACCCCAGCCCCTTCCACCCAGCCGCACCTGCCTGCTGGGTAAAATGCTTTGCACCTAAAGCATTTGTCACACCCGGTTTCCTGCAGAAGTTTCTTCACGTGGGACTCTGGCCCATCCTGCATCCTGAGCCCCGCCTGGGACCCTGCTGGGTCAGTGCTGGTCAGTATCCCCTGTGTCACATGCAGGCTTAGCACCATCTACCTCACAATATAGGGTCACTCGTGGTTTCATCCGTCTCACACTGTAGGGTCAGTATTGATTAGAATCTTCTGCGTTATACTGAAGGACCAATATTGATTGGTATCATAGGCCTCACACTGCAGGGTCAGTACTGGTCTGCACCCACAGCCTTCAGCAGGCCAAAGGTGAGAATTCTTTTAATTCTTGGTGCCATCATTTGCCTGCCTGGTTGCAATCCCAAGGGGACAATTTACAGAAGTTTAAAAACTGAAATGAAGTCTACTTGGAATCTGGAAATGTATAGTAGTTAATAGAATTCCCTCATGCATTAAGGACTAGAAGGGATTTGATGTTTGCTTGGACCTGCCAGTGGAGGAAGAAGTGAAATGCCTGAGGAGAAGGAAGACGTTAAAACAGAAGAAGACGCATTCGAATCTTGGATGAAAGTGGAATCGTGTCTGCCTGGGGTGAACAGAGAATTATCACCAGCAGAAAATCTGAGACATTCTTGGCCAGGAGATTCCTGAGGCTCCACGTGAGCCCCTGGTCTGCAGCAACCAGCTCATGATGTGATACCAGCTCTCTCAGCAGGAAAGCGCCATCCTGAGGCCAGCCTTTGGCTCTGCTTTCTCCTTGGATATAAGGAGTTCTTTGCAGCCCTTGAAGTATTGGTTTGTATGGTACGGAACCTACCTGCTTAGTGATTTCTGTCTGACTCAGTGTTAAACCACTTTGGTGTTATTGATGGTTATGATATTTGTAGTCCCGAGGATGATTCATCACATCTTCATATTCCCTGCTCACCCTGTTCTATGAATACTGTAGAATTTATAAAACTTTGCTCCAAATCATGAGCTCACAAAACAAGGAAGGGTGTTATAAAATACAGATAATTATTATGCAGTTTTCCAAATACACTGCATCTTGTCTTTACCATAGGCTGGTCCCCTTGCAAAGTAGCTGCAAGCTGACCCGCCGCTGCAGTGTGACTGTTTGAGAGGAGGAAAGCACACGCTTAATTGTGGGTCCCAGGGTTACTGCCCGGCTTGGGTGAGCAACTCAGCTGGGCGGCCTCAGCTGAGTCCTCCAGAGAAGGGGGTGTGTCAGGGTTAGATGGAACAGGTGTAGCACATGCAAAGCCTGCAGACTCCAGCTGGGGTAACAGTGGAAAGCGCTCAGTATCTGACATGTGGTCCAGACCAACGCAGTCCAGCGGTGTTAAATAATGCTGCACAGTCCTGCCCGCTGATGGCATGTGCTGACGTCTGCTAACACTGGGTCTCCCTACCTCGCGGCCCACCGTGCTCGGCGCTGAGGCCCTATCGCCTTAGGCAGTCAGTGCTGAAGGCTGAGGGAATGAATAAGTGAATGGATGTCACTTCCCTTCCCGCCAGTTTGAATGTGTAACTATTGGCACACCATTCACAACTTTTTACAACTGAAATTTCCTCTGTCACTGTTACGCATCCCAGGCTGCATTTTGTTTTAGATTTCAGATGATTATTGCTATTGTTTTGGTTAATATCCCCAGTTTCTCGAAATGTTTTTGTCGCATGACATAATGGGCATGACCAATGGATGATAATGAGGTTCCTTCATGCTGGCTACAAGGCACATTAGACCCTTCTGAACTCAGCGGAGGACTCAGAAGAGAAAAAACAGAAACATTAGGGTTGATCTAAGCATTGTTTTTTTGCCCATCCATTCTAATTTTTGAAACGTTTCTGGTAGTATCCTTGGAAATTTTACATACATCCTGAACGCGTGTCTGCCAGATACTAGTAACCCAACGTGATTGAGAATGCCCTGGATATTAAACGTCAAATACCAAGGTTAATCATGGGAAATCTGATAACACCCTAAACTGTGTTTGGAGAGGGGAGGGAAGACAGCCTTTTTGACATTAAAATGGCTCAGATGCCTTTACTCTGTCAATCAAAGATGCTCTGAATGGCCTCGAATACATTTGCCATAAGTAGCTCTGCTGTGGGCACCAGCTAGAGGACATTCTGTTTTCAAATGTAAATATCTCTGGCATTTCAGACATGTTATAAATGTTGTTTTCCATCTTAATGTATCCAAAATCACCAATATCTGCTATTACCATAGGTTCTAACAACTGTTTTTTGTTGTTTTTTTTTTAAAACACTGTGATCACGGCAAAATGATGACGCATTTGCTAGGATCTGGTTTTCTTTGTGACCCTTGTGCGTGGGGGAATCAGCATATGCCAAAAGTGTCAGGGTTCTGTTTGCTGTCAGGGTGCCTCCCAGGTCTCCCTCAAATGCGCTCCAGCGATGATTCCCATGGTCTGAGTCATTCTGCCACTATGATTATTTCTAAAAATAGCTCAGCATCATGCATCCCAGGACTGGGAGGCTGCTCAGGATTGCTTTGCAAAGTAAACAGCTATTTTTTGTGCGTAAAACTGCCAATCAACAAGGAGGCCAGTGACCCGATCTTACTAACCAATGCTATTTCTTAAAGCAGTGTAAAACTTACATGTGAGATATCAAATAACCCTCTTGTGACATCTGTCATCCTTATGTCCAACACACATCCTCCTGACAATTAATTTATTTAATTTCAGGAGCGTGCTCTTCCTCTCCTAGAATCGAATAACTTCAATAATTAGCTCTACAAGTGGCCGCTTTGGGGTCTTCAAGAGAGAGGTGGAGCAGACACTTACTGGGCATCCAAAAGAAAATCCAACACGGATTTTTAAAGAAGGAAATGTGTTTAGAATGTGTGCACATCTTACTATTCACAATAGCAAAGACACAGAAACAACCTAAATGTCCATTGACAGAGGAATGGATAAAGAAGATGTGGTACATATATACAATGGAATATTACTCAGCCATAAACAAGAATGAAATAATGCCCTGATGGATCATTTGAACACCCATCACAGAAAACTCTGGAACCTGTGTTTTAGAGAGCAGGTTTAACCAGGAGCAAATGAGATACTATTCAACCCTTTCGTATCTGGAAGTATGTAACATTTTCAGAGGTGAGCTATACTCCTTGGACAAACAAATTGATCCTTCTGTGACCATGTGGTGTGTTTCTTCTCCTGGAAGATGAGGTGAGTCTTTGAGAGTCAAGGGTCTGTTAGATTCCTGAGCCTGCCAGGCTCCTGGAGGTCATCTGTGTCAGTCACACTGTTCTGCTTCAGGTCAGGTCCCTGCTGATGGGGAGATCTGCACTGTCCCCTCCAAACAAGGGCCATAATACAAAATAAAACAGTTCCTTCATTTTGTATAAGGCTTTTACACTTGTGGGCTGGGGAATGTGTTTTATTAGCTTATTACCCACCTGGCACCTCAGACAGCCTAACCCCCTACACTGCAGAGAGCAATTAAACAGGAAAGTCTCTGAGGATCACTTTAAGAAATGAATGTTCCAGTGCAGGGAAGTGAAGGTGATATAAATAAACGTTTCACATAGATGGTGGTGAGCGTGTGTGTTCTTTTCTTACTGCACGGATTTGTGCAGATTTGTACACAGGCAACACATTTTAAAATGAAATGACTTGGGGCTCTTCTCAAGATCAACGTGTACATTTCCTTCTGTTAACTGTTGAGGCTAATGTAATAATGTGATTTCATGACTTGTACTTTGGGAATGATTGATTTGTCTTTTTATAAGGACCATGAAAACCATGTATTTTATTCCAGCGTTCCATTTCATGTCAGTGCCTTTCCACTCATAGAAGGGAACCCACCCTGCTTGAGGATGCGGATTTGGACACCTGCACCCACCCACTCAGACAAAGGCTGACACTCACGTGGTCCATTTAAACTCTCACATAGTAGAAAACACTTGCGATGTCAAGGATTTCTCTGCAATTTCATGATAAGTTAACCTAAACTTTTCAGAGAAGAGAAAATAAAATAGATTTACTATGTGCTATAATTGGGCCCAGCTTTCAACCTATTACTTCTTCTGAGTAATGAATAGCATGTATCTTTCCCAGTGAAATTAAGGATAAAATCCAGACCTCCTGAAACATTAACTCCTCCTTCTACCTGAACTGAAGTTCACCTTTCTCCCCCAGGCTGCTCTTCCAGAAAGGAGTATTGATCAAACCGTTTTAGTACCAAATTGATTCACTCAACTCCAGAGACACAACAGTTGTAGCTCTGTGAAAAACACCCAGCTCTCATGAATCAAATGTATTTTTTATACAAAAGTATTATTACTATGGAAAATGCCCAAATTAAAGTAATTTTGTGACTTTCCTGTATTTTTTTCTTTGACCATCTCAATAAATCGAGTCATTGTTTCAAAATCCTGTTTGTTAATGTTGGAATTTTATTTATTTTCCTCAGCTAAAATTTATTTACATTATTTATATATGCATTTCAAAGGCATTTTTTTTTTGTAGGACAAAAAAATACTCAAAACAATTATCCCCCAGGTATAGTTTCTGAATATTATGCTATAAATAATTCTTGTCTATTTATACTGTCCATAGCTAATAATAACTTTTAGAGAATTTCTTTTTATAGTAGCTATAATTAGCAATGGAAAAAATAGTTTGAAACTAGTTAGGGTATTTTTTCTGAGAATTCCTATGTACATAGGAATTCATATATACATATGTTTATGAATTAACACAGGTGAAACACTGACTGAAAACACAGGGGACGTTTTTATGGCTTCTTTATTTCTCTTATCTTTTTTATTTAGCAAGAGGTAGTTTTTCATTTATTGCTTTTGGGATGAGAGAGAGAGAGACGGAGAAGGGGCCGGGGGACAGTGATAAATGGGGCTGAAGCAATTGAAAAGTCGTCAGTTGCATAGCTTAGCTTTCTGGTCACTCAGAAAGGAGTAGAAATGAATCACAGCTATATTTCACTCACATCAGAATCACTCAAATTGCTTAGAAAATCCAAGGCACGTGCAGTGTGAGCAGCGTTGCACCTTAGTGGCTGCAGGGTCACCTGCGCCAGGTGAGGATGGTTTGGGGGGTAGCGGCCCAGACTCACCATCATCTCATATAAAGAACTGCAAGGAAGAGTTAACCAGTTTCCAGACATTTTCCACAGAAGCTAATTTCTGGAACCAACTTGTTTTGCTCCAGCTATGAGCTGTGTAGGCTGGCAAATGCATCAAAGTTTAGTTCCTGGGAGAGCTCATAGGGATCCAGATGAAACACCACCCGCGGTGCCAAGGACAGCTGAATGCAGATGGAAGAATCTCTGCATTTGCAGGGGACAAGGTCGGGATGGGGGGCAGCAAAACTAGCCCTGGGACCTGCCCGGGCTGAGATGACTCCTAGGGGAAGCTTCTGGGGGAAAGTTTATGACTCTCTCTCCTTCTTCTTCCCCTTCCCTCCTCCTACTTCTCCTTCTAATTCTTCTAATTCTCTGTCTCCTTCTCCTCCCCCTCCCTATCCCCCCTCCAAGCTCTCCCCCTCTTCCTCCTCCTTCCTATTCTTTAAAGTTAAATTGGAAAAAAAAAAATCATGTGATTGAATGAGCAATGTCCATAAAAATACCTTCCTTCCATATGGGAAAGCTTGGATCGGCCCCTGTTGGTTCATGCTCTGCCCATGTTGTGCTCTCCCCTAAAGTTCTAGCACACTCACCCTCATGCTCTTTTCCATCCTTTTCCGGTACCTGCACATCACGGGATAGGGAGGTGATGGGGAGGTGATGGGTAGATACAGCGAGTTCCTCTACAGCAGCCCTACACAGGAATATGCTACAGTTTAGCAAAACAAACACACAAAACACTTTCAACTATAAGTGAATAAAATTTTAAAACATTTTAGTTCTATAATCCTATAAATTATCATCTATTATAATGATGAAAATTAAGCGGTGAACCATAGTTAATATTTACTTACCAATTTGTAAGTAAAAAGACATGGATCCATTGTAATGTCACAGCTTTTATATAATAATAGTTAGGCTACAAAACCATAGCTCTGATGGAATCTATATCTATCTCATTCCCATAGTGTTTTCCAATGATTTCAGTTGGTGAGGACAGTGAAGATAGCAGTGTCTTTTCAGATAATGTACAATCAGTGTCTCCTAGACTGTATGATATATTCTAAGTGCGATCCTTCCAATTAAAAGAAATTGTCTACATAGGATTTTTTCAAATATGTGGATGGAAATGTGTGGGACCTACTTATCTTATTCAGAAGAGAAATTAAGTGAAGTGTGATACTGATACAGAATATATGCCTTTCTACACAGCGTGGAGAGGAGATGTAGACATTTCACAGGAAAGGAAATGATCTATATATTTTTCCTGGCATGATTTGCTAACTGTGGGAGTCTTGTTGAATTTTACTTAGTCCATTCATTGAGGAAATAGTTTCCCCAAAGAGTTCATTTAAAAATTAAAGAAATATTTGTCTTTCTCTGTCTGACTTACTTCACTTAGTATGATAATCTTTAGATCTGTCCATATTGCTGCAAATGGCATTATTTCATTCTTTTTTAAGGCTGAGTAATATTCCATTGTGTATATGTGTGTGTATGTGTATATATATATATATATATATATATACACATACATATATGTGTATATATACATATCTCACAATGTATATATATATATATACATTGTATATATATATATATATATATATATATATCTTTTATATATATATATATATATCTCACATCTTTTTTATCCATTACTCTTTCGATGTATATATATATATATATATATATATATATATATCTCACATCTTTTTTATCCATTACTCTTTCGATGGACACATACGTTGCTTCCATGTCTTGGCTATTGTGAATAGTGCTGCTATGAAAATTGGGGTGTATGTATTTTTTCAAATTAGAGTTTATCACTTACATGTGGAATCTAAAATATGATACAAATGAATTTATTTACAAAACAGAAATAGATTCACAGACATAGCAAATTTTTCATTACCAAAGGGGAAGGGGAAGGGGATGGATAAATTAGGAGTTTGGGATTAACATGTGCACACTACTATATATAAAATAGGTAAACAACCAGGACCTACTGTATAGCACAGGGAATTATACTCAATATCTTATAATAACCCATAATGGAAAAGAACCTGAAAAAGAATAGATATATGTATATGTATAACTGAATTACTTGGCTGTACACCTGAAACTAACACAACATTGTGAATCAACTATACTTTAATTTTAAAAAAATAATAAAATAAATTTTATCTTTTGTCTTTCATTTTGTAGCTGAGAATGTCCAGTTTTAGAACAGGAATAAACTGAACACAGGACAGGAGAGAAGCATCTCAGAGGACCTTTCCTCAGGGAAATGAGAGATAGAAGCACCCACCTCTGAGCAGCCCTGCAGGGCAAGAGAGAGGAGGGCTCTGGGAGATGAGGGCAGAGCCCCCAGGTACCAGGAGGAGCAGCCAGGGCAGTGGAGCTCTTGCGTCTGGAGGACAAAGTGGGGAACCATCAGTGATGGCCTGGGCATGACGAGCCCTTCCACGTGCTGGTCTCAGAAGTCACTGACGGCTGAGGCTCGGGACCTGTGTTTAGTGAAGAGGCCATTGTGATTCAACCCTTGAAGAAGCTGTGTTCATAGGCCACTATTTCTCAGCACAGACTCTGTGCAAACCCTGAGTGAGATGAGGGAAATAACCCGCTACAGCTCCACCTCACCCTGCTGTCTGTCTCGGAGTGCTCAGGGACCTTAGTCCCACCCCGTTTTACTTAAAATATGATTATTTTGATATTAGATTTTTTTCAAGAATTATAACAATTCATATGTCTTCTACAACTGCCATAACCACAGTGACTTCTGACACAGCTTTATGTTTATGGATTCAGGTCTCAGTACCGATTTCTGTCACCGATTTAACCTGCTCAGTTTGGCTGACACAGGGTGAGTCCCCAGTAGATGTTAGTTGAAAAGTCTCAGGGCTAATTGATCTTATAAAGTATATTTTTTTCTACTTATTTGTTGGTCACTCAATTTTGTTTTAGTCACTTTTTTCATCTGGGGTTTGACATGTTGACATAATTAAGTTGGCTTTTAGATTGTGTGCCTTACCTTAAAAAGTCTGTTCCACTCTGAGACTGTAAAATAAATAAATCCATCCATGCTTTCTTCTAAAACTTATATGATATTATGCCATTTTTAACATTTTATTCATGACCTATGAGGACTTTTCTTTTTCTTCCCCATCTTCTTCCTCCTTCTCTACCTCTACTTCCTCCTCCTCATCCTTCCTCTTTTTTTCTTTCTTTTTTTCTTTTTTTGATATAATGAGAAAGAGGGCATTGCTGGGCAGAGCCCAGACCACTGGCCACTGGGAGAGGACAGAGACTTCAGGCTTCCCAGATGGGAAGAGCCAGATGGTTGACAGCAGGATGGAAGCTGATCAACACACACCTAACTGGATGCAGGTAGCTGGTCCAGCGGTCTTGATCTTGGACAATGGTTGCATGGCTTCTTTGAAGAAGTAGCCACTTCTGCTCCTATACCTTGTCAATTATTTTATATCTTCTGCCTTCTTCCCATTTTCATTCACGTGTACTTCATCTTCAAGTCTTTACATATGTTCTGGGCCTTTAGAAAAATGAGAAGGAAAATCAAGTCTCACTCTGAGAGGACGCAGCACCCTCCACGCGGGAAGACCACCTGCAGGTCTGCATCATGACATGCAGTGTCTGAGGCTGAGTGTCACGGGGAGCTCGCCGTGGGGCACATCCCGGAGTCCCTGCCCCATGTGCCCCTCTTACACACCCCTCTCCACCCCTGCAGTCCTCCCTAAGGTCGAGTCCAGCACTTGCCAGAGTACGGCAACCCCTCAGACCCTGGTTTTAATCTGCTTTCCCTCTAAAGAGGGGCTTCGGTGCTCTAAACAAGAACAGGAGTAAGGAATAGCACCATCCCAGCCCTGCCTCAGGGCACAGGATCTGCAGACACAGACAACATCTCAAAGTGAAGGCCTCTGCCTTTCGCACCTGCAGGGAGCTGACGGGTCTTTTCCTTTTCCACTGGTTTCCCCATCACCTCCGAATGCCAGGCTCCAGATGTTAGCACCTCTTGTCCCCCAGGCCAAAGTCAATCTCTCCTCCATCTTCCCAAAGGCCCTCTTCTTCATCTCAGCTTGGTATCTCAGGCCCAGAAGGGCTGTGGGAATGTGTTCAGCACAAGGAAGGGGGAGCAGAGTGTGGACTCTATCCTGCCCCATTCACACAGAAATATAAGTGGAGAGATGGGTGAATGGGTGGGGGCATTGACAGATTACTGCAGTATTTTGATTTGTTCTTTACCTATTTGCCAAAAGATTAAGGATTTATGGACCAGCCTATATAACTTTATAACAAAAAAGAGGTACCACCTGCCGTAAGTGCAAGATAAATACAAGAGCAAATACATCAAAGAAGGTGGTCATGGCTTCAATCCACTCCCTGCCGCAGAAGGGGATCGTACCGGCCTGACAAACTCTGATCAACAGGAAGAAAAACAGACAAGATTCTTCTTATCCTTGGACTTATTCAGATTTTAGCATTTCATAGAGGGCTTTTCCCTATAATTTCAGAGCTGGTATAAAGGGATCCATGGAGATGTGTCATTTTCCTATTTTAAAAAAGACAGCAATGCCAAATGTTTCGTCAAAACGTTATTTTTTCCCTGGGACCAAACTTAAGTTTGTGTTCTTGGTATAAAGTGGACAATATCATCAAGTAGTATTTTACAAAGGTTATAAAGATACTGTTTGAAGTTGAGATTTTTATAACAAACATTGATAGAAGTAAGGGGTGTAGGTGATGGTGTGTAGACAGTTTGTTTTCTGATAACTTAACTTTATACAGTTACAAACGATGAATGACTAGCCTGACCATTAAGTTGTGTCTCTGAAACATTGATTTTCTCTATTAAACTTCTTTCAGTGGCTGGATCCTGGTCAATTCCTGTTCAAATGTTTTATGGGGAGTGAATATTTGTTCCCCTACTATTTGTGTGTTGAAGCCCTGACTTCCCATGTGGCTATACTTGGCAATGGGACCACTAACAAAGTAATTAAGGTTAAGGGTGGGGCCCTGATCCAGTAGGATTAGTGTCCTTGTTAGAAGAGGAAGTAGAGAGCTAGCTCTCCAGGTGTGCCCTGAGGACAGGCCCTGTGAGGGCACATTGATAAGGTGGTCATCTGAAAGCCAGGAAGAGAGCTGTGCCCAGAAATCCAACTCTGATGGAACTTTGATCTTGGACCACTAGCCTCGAGAAGTGTGAGAAAATGGATTTCTACTGTTTGAGCCATTCCATCTGAGGCATTTTTATAGTGACCTGAGCTGACTGGTACAGTGAACAGACAGAGTGTTATTTATCCATCTTGTTGCTTATCCATCTCAGACACTGGGATGTAAGATCCTTGTGGTGGAGATTTGGGTCTTATTTGCTAATTGAGGAATCCTCAGTGTCAAGAATGCAGTTTGCACCTGGGTGATGCTCCATGTTTTTTAGATAAATGGATCTTCCGGGACCACAGCCTGATCCTCCTCTGAATGTGCTCACTGGGGCCCTGAACCATCCCTGACGGCCTCTGCTTCAGCCTGCCCTGCACCTCCTGGGTCTGTTTCTGCTGGAAGCTCTTCCTTCGGTTTCCTACCTGCATTGACACTCGGTATTCTTTCCCTTCCATTTCCATTAGATTATTGTTGCTAAAGGTCCCCTTGTCACTGTCATCAGATTTCAGCTATAATCAAGAACCCATTCTTAGACACATATTTGTCATATATTTTAAGTTCTTTAAGAAGTTACTGATATGCGGCCTGTTCTTGAATCTGGCTCTGCCACTTGCTACAGACCTAGGAGTTAAGTTACTTAATCTCTGCAGCCTCTCACCTCCAAGATGAGAGCTTCTGTCACTTCCTGGATCCGCAGGTTAAACGGTGTTTCACTCGTCTGCAGCCTGGTCCTGTGTATGCATAGCAAGAAGGGGACTCCAAAAATGTTGCTTCCCTATGATTCTGACCCACTTTTCTCACCATTTCTACATCTTCTCTTAATAAGCCATGTGTTTGCAATATCAAAGCTGAACCTTAATGAGTTAGGTACTGTTGGGTGTCACCTGGCTGGCAATTCAGGCAATGAATGTGTTGAATGTGTTACTGGATCTTCAAAAAGTGAACTCTTACCATCAGAAAATAATTTATGTATGAAAACACTTAAAAAATCCTATAGGTGAAGTACTGACACTTCTCTTTAACAGAGGGAGACACCCGGCTCAGTGCAGGGAAACACAGTAAAAACAAAAACCAAATCACACTCCCACCATGTGCAGTAAGTGGGGTGGTGGAGTGAGGGTGGGGGAACGTCTTTCTCCTGCCTCTGTTCCCAATTTCTTCATCACGGTCTTCAGAGGCAGCCACTCTTCCTCCAGGGGCACTGCGATCCTCAGAGCAGACAGGCAAAGAAGGAAAGATAGTTACTATTCATTATTCATTCATTTTTCTTTACTTTCAAAAATAAATGTGAGTTCCGTGTGAGGGAAGTATGGAGCAAGCTTCCCGTGATGTTGAGTGAGAAGAGGCGAGCTGGGGGCCGTGTGCGGGTCTCCAGTCCCACCCCAGATCCGGCAGGTGACCTAGGAGGACAGGGGCAGAGGGGAGTCGGGGAGAGGGCTGCGGCCACTCTGGTCCGCACACCCTCGGCCCAGCTAACTGGATGAGGACCTGCCTTCACGACACAGATGGAAGGCTGAGAGGTGTGGAAGGGGCACTTCTGCCCTGTCCGGGTCTCAGGAGGGCTGCCCAGAGGGGAACCAGACCCTTTAGTTACAGGTACAGGTGGTGATGTATCGTCATGTACAATCAACAAACACGCAAAGCAAGGGCAGCAGGTGGGCAGTGGGAGCTGACCAGCACATCCCAGGGAAAGAAGGCTCTGGGAGAGTTTTACCGCATTCTGAACCCAACTCTTATAGGACAACTGGAATTTTACAGATGTACCCAAACCTGTGCTACAGACTGAAGTCACCATCACCACCCCCGTGAGCAAGGAGCGGGCAAAACCTTAACAGACAGCGGTGCTTTCCCCCATAATAATTATCTCATTTCAGCAATAATGGTCGTTCCCTTGGATGGCCCCATGTGGGCTTCGTCCTGAGGGCTTGTCCGTGTTCATTACTTAGTGAATATTGTCATGGTCCTCTGAGCACGGCGGTCCACTGGAATGGCCTTTTGGCTGCCATAGTTTTGCAGCTATTGATTTTCTAGTTGGACTGGGGAGAGAGGGGTTGTAAGATCTGTCCCACTGACCTCATTGACATGTATCATTCCGTATGTTTGGTAATGACTCAGAAGTTCAGGTCAGGCACGCACAGCCCCTGTCATTGTCAATGTAGGGAAAGCTCAAGAACTGGTGGCCAGACCCCAAGAGCACCCACGTGGTGCCAGCTGCATCCGCCTGGAGGTTAAGACACTGGAGTGACCATGGCCGGAAGCTCTCAAAGGGGGTGTAGGCAAAGTGCCTGGGAAACCATGAGCTCGGAAGAGGTTGTGACTGTTCTATCACGTGTGATTGTTTGGGACCAGACCCAGCTAGTGCAACCTGCATTGACCATCCGACAAACATCCCTGTCATTTGATGTGCCTGTGTCCTTTGCTGTGGCTTTGAAGAGAGACTTCCCATAGATGTCACATCCGCCTGAAGGTGCTGGAATTTTGGAGTTTGTTTCCTACTGTCTGAAGCACACGTACAAACAGTAATAGTGACAAGACACGTTGTTTGTCCCTTTCGTTGCTGAATTTACATTTAGTCTCTCAGGTAAACTCTACGAAGAAGGTGTTAATATCGTCCAGTTGTTCAGATGAAGAAACTGATGGTTTCTGATGGTAACAAATGGTAGACTTAGACCTAGAACGTTCCACACCTCTCCCTCATGTATCGGAGCAGAGAGGGTGGTGAAGGCAGGTGCTGGCGTTGCCTTTGTGTGCCTGGAGTCAAGCCATCATGTGGCAAAGCTGAGCCCGATGCTGTGCAGGGCAGAGTCTGGGATGTTGCTGCAGCCTGTCTGTGTCTGGCTCTTCCACGCTTTGGCCTTGAGTTTTCTGATACGGCTTGGCAGCTGTATCAGAAAATGGAGAGGCATCTGTGGAGAAAGAGAGGAGAGACACATTTGTCCAAATGGGCAGAAATCTCTACCCCAGCCAGGAGGTAGGACCAGAGTCCTTGTGTATCAGCGTGGTGCCCTGTGATGAGCTGACCTGTGCTGGGAGGAATCAACTAAAGTTCAAAGGGAGTTCTTGATAACTTCCTGACTTCTTCCACAATGACAGTGCTCAGAATTTAAAAACACAGTTGGCAGACTGCACCTTTCATTCGGCATTAAAATACCACGTGGGAGAGTGATACGGGCCATCTCTGGTCAGAAATATGTATGCAGGGAATCAAGATGCCGTGGCAGGGGATGCACATAAACCAAGGCCTGTTAACCCAGCCCTGGCAGCAGATGCCAGCGGTGGGCAGTGGTGTGAGGCTGTGAGAGCGAGCTTAAAGGTCTAGGGTGAAATCTGCTCACTTCTCCAGTAGATTTATACCACACTTAAAGAACTAGACAAAGTTTGACTGTGAGGATGAGAAGGAGGGGCTGCCGAGCGTCACTGAAGGCCACCCCACGCCCCCCGGCGAGCTCTGAGGGTGGGAGGGGCCTGCTGTCAGGAGGACAGTAAGCAAAGAGCTGAGGAATGCGGGCCTGGGGGGAAGCAACGGGCTCCCCCTCTTCCTGATTGGCAGAGATTTAGACGCATGTGGGGGCATGGAGGGATGTTTCTGTCCAAGATGTGAGTGAGCCCATGTGGACAACTCTTTGAAAGAATGGTCATGGCAGTCGGGGCTACACCAAACCTTGGATGTGCCGTCACAGTTACTGACGAGAAAAGTTGTTTTGACAAGTTCAAGATCCTTCGCATCTAGCCTCCTCTTCAGGTCTGAGGCATTTGCTATCAGGATGGGATAGAGACACCGACGCAGCCAAGATTACATAAAGCAGGGCCCTTCCTGGGGCATAAATCTCAATGAGAACTTGGGACACATTCACTGGATTTCATCACAGTGTTTTTTTTTAAGCCCCTGTAACTTGTATGATTAAGGTACTTTCTCCTGACCTTGGGACCTGTCAGGAATCAGTATGCTGCCTTAAAATGATTTCAGCTTCAAAACATTTGACCTATGAATATGCTCATCATTTAATGTATTGTACAAAGACCTTCCCAATTTAATGATACATTACTCTTAGGCTGCCTTCTAGGCAACACTCAGGATATAGAGGAAGAGAAAAACTAAAGCCTGATGACACTAGATGTAGTCATGCTGAAATATTTCTTATTGAACTCTATGCCATCATTAAGAACACACTGTAATTGATTATAGAAGGAGGAGGGTGAAAACATTCAAAATCCACAAATACGGAAGGGCTGAATGTACTAAAATACCTACTCTGCTTATGTATATCTCATAAGTCACTCTGCTTTCCATAAGATACTCGTTAAAAGCACCAAACAAACTAGCTGGCATGTAGCAGGCACTCAGTGAACATGTGCTAATTTTGAATAATTAATAATGCACAACACAATTCCTTTTGGATGCCATTCTTGCCAAACACATATATATTTTAAATTTTAGTATCTTGCTGCTAGGAACAAGATATACATTTTCATGAACAGGTAACTGTTTATTAGTTCTATCATATAGAACAAATTTAATTAATTGTGGCATTCAAGCTCATTTATATTTACCGATGGCCAGATATACCCAATCATCCTAAATTGAGGAAACAGACAAGTCTACCATTGGCAATTTATAAACCTTAACTAACAGATTTTCTGAAGTTGTTCTTTGTTTTCAATCTATTAGAGTTTTCTCCAGGAGGGTGAGTTCACAGCATGTTCAATTAATGCATTTCCTCAGAGGACAATTGGATCCTTGGACCAGACCCCGAAAGGAAGGTGGGTGTGAGGGATCCAGAGGGTGAGGAGATCTGTTGTCATCTTGAAGGTTCTGGGTGGGGGGGGGGGGGGGAAATGGATGCCTTGACTTCCCTGAAGGGTGAAGGGTAAGGAAACCTATGAGCCCTGGGGAAAAATAGGATTTTGAAAGGTCAACCCCAATTGGGAAGGAGATTTAAGAAACCAGCCAGCCTGCAATGGTAGAGAGCAAATCGTGAGGAATAAAATCATACTGAAACATCACTGGAATATGAAACAAGGCAGGGGTTCATTTTTTTTTTTTTTTGAATGGCTCAAATTTTTGAAAGCAGAATGACAAATTAGAGGATATTACCAAATACCGAATCTAAGCCACCATACTGTCTTGAGTCATGCCGTGGAAGCACTGTGAATATTGACGGTCTCTATTTTCCTTTTCTGGCCTTCAGCGTTTGCTTTTTTATGATCTTTTTTTCTGATCACCTGAGCTAGCAAAAATGAGTATGTGCAGAACAGCATTAAGTTATATTTTCCTCACACACATCACTGTGATAATGCGTGAAGCCAAGATTGAAAACTGATTGAAAAAATACTACCAAAAATACCACATCTGCTCAAAACCCTTTAAAACGCCAAACATTTCCCCGACACCCGATAATTGAAAAATAAAGCACAAAAGTCATCTGTCATGATGTCTTTAAAAATGAAATATTTGCAGTCCCATTCCCATCAGTGTCTGCAGCTGTGTATCCCTCAGTCTGAAGCCAGGGGAAGCAGAATACTCCTTCATATTAATGGCATTCAGCTTTTTAAGACCATTTCCTCTTGGTTCTTTCTTTCTTTCTCTATAAATTTTATTTTATATTGGACTACAGTTGATTTACAATGTTGTGTTAGTTTCTGGTGTGCAAAAAAGTGATTCAGTTATACATAGACATGTTTATTCTTTTTCAGATTCTTTTCCCATTTAGGTTATTACAGAATATTGAGCAGAGTTCCCTGTGCTATACAGTAGGTCCTCAGTGGTTCTTTAAGTTCACGACCATTACGTTACATCACTTTCAGCATTTGAGAGCAGTGAACCCTCCAAGAGGGAACATCTTGGGATGCCCAGTGGAGTACAGTCTAGGATGAAACAGCAGCAGAACTGGTGGTATACGAACACAAGTATCCCTTTGAAATCATGTCAGGTGGGGACGAAGTGCACACTGATTCTTAGACAAAGATTGGGAGAGAGTGTCGGGTTCTCAGCCAGCCCTGAATCGTTTCCTCCTGTGGATCCATTCAGGGTGATCATCATGTGTTAGCCCAGGCAGTGCCCTTGCAATCTCAGGAGTTTATTGGGAAGATACCTGTCCAGGTGGATGTCATGGCATCATCCTTAAAATAAAGTCTCCAGCTTGTCTCACATTCATGTTCCTTCTTTAAGTCGACTTACCTGAATGGTTCTGACCGGTGCTGTGACCACTGTTACAAGGATTGCTTCTCCCAAAGGTATGCTGACACCCTAACACCCAGTGCAGTGAACATGACCTTATTTGGAAATAGGGTCTTTGCAGATGATATAGTTAAGATGGGACCTTAAGACAAGACCCTAGTCCAATACGGTGTCCCCATAAAAATGGAAAATTTGGTCCCAGACATGCACACAGGAAGGACATCATGCAAAGATTGGAGTTCTGTGGCCACAAGCCAAGGGAGACCAAGGATGACCAGAAAACCAGCAGAAGCCAGTAGAGAGGCTGGAGAGAGATCCTCCTCAGAGCCTTCCGACGGACACAGCTCTGTCGACACCTTGATTTTGGACTTTGGGCCCCTAGAGCTGTGAGGGGCTAAATTTACGTGGGACTTTGTTAGAGCAGCCCCAGGAAACCAATGCTCATGCTGCACAAGGAAACTCACTTTCAGCATTAGAAGGCTTCGCCCTGTGAGGCAGCGTGCATGGTATGCCCTGACTGCTTTGGGCTCCTGACTGTGACCTGCACCTAGGACAGGAGAGAAAACTCAATTGCCGGCTGATGGGCCCTGTCTCAGGAACACTGGGCAAACCCCTCATTTCCCCAGAAAGTCTGTGTTGGGCAGAAACCCTCCCTCCACGACGTTCCTTCTTCTTATACAGGAAAAGCTCCTAACGGCCTCAGCATCCTTCGCCTTCCACAGCAAGGGGGGCGCCAGCCTCCTGAGAAACTCAGTTCCCTCGCTTATATCCTAACAAAAGTATGGCTTTCACTTGCCGAAAAGTAACTTCTGGTTTGTGAAAGGTCAAGGTTGCGCAGTCACCTTCAACGGGTGGTCAAGCATCAGAACGCACAGTGGACGCAGGTACCTGGGATCCTCCGGTGGCTGAAGGACTTACATTGCGGGGGCCTTTCTTAAACTGCAGAACACACGCACAGCATTCGTTCTGCCCCTCGGAATTTGTCAACGGGGTAAATGACAGGCAATCTGGGATGTATCACCTCATTCATAATTGAGGGTTACTTGATTGTTAAGTCATGTTTGAAACTCACACACGAGAGGCTGGGTGTCAAAGCTCTAAAGCACGTTAGGGCTCCATCTCCGTGACTGTCCTGAGCCAGGGAGATGCATGTGACATCGTGGTGATGCACTGGTGTCCATTTACAAGAACGTCAGGGTGCGGGGAGCTCTCACTGCCTGGTGATCAGGACCTGTCAACCAAATCCTAATTCTGATGGAGTTTTAGATGTAGGGATGGGGGCAGGCAGAGCTAAGGTGAATCAATTCCAGTGCTTTCTGTGTAAGGACAGTAAAGATGTTGTAAAAAGTCATCTTTGAATGCTGAATACGAGTCTCTCACATTTTGCAAATCATATTTGTCATGCCCGTGTAGAAGCAGCTAGAGAGACCCACTAGCAGGGTAGTTTAGATGAAAGATTGGACTCATCGATTGCTTTTGCAGTTACCTAATCGAAAGAAATAAATTCAATTTTCTTAAATGCACCGAGTGGGTTTGATCACCTCTCTCATATTTTAAAAATGTTCATGAACTTGAACATTCGTTTCAAGCAAATCTGATCTCACGCCACCTAAGGCTGGCTGGAAACCAGGCTGAAAACGTTTCTCCTTCACCAGCTGTTAGGTGAGAGCTTGATAATAAATGATAAGCGTCCTGGGAGATGGATCACCTCCAGGGGCCCGGGGCCCAGTCAGCCCAATGCTGCACTCACTCTGCTGCCTGCAATTCCTCTCCTCCTCCTCTATCTGTTATCCATCTCATCAATCTGTCTTCCTAGAATACCTACATGATACCGAAACAGCTGGTCAATTCCGAGGATGGTCCTGGAGGAGAGAAGGCATTTCAGTGGTGTTCAGCTGGTTGTTCTGGCGTTGCATGGTTCAGTCCCAAAATGCATGTAGCCATCATTCACGTGTGCTTCTCCCGTCACACCGGTCGTTGTGCAGCTTTTATTCTACTTCCAAACCACACCTGTGTTGATCTGGAACCCTGGCTGCTGCTCAAAGAAGCAAACAATGAGCTTAGAGGAGCAAAAATCCACCTACTTTTAGAAGATACACATGTTCCTGGGAAGAGAGTCAGTGGCAGTGTCACTGCAGATGGATGTTATGTATATGGGTTTCACAGCCACAAGATGATGCATGTTTGAATACACTGCACGCAAGCATCTAGAGGTCAGGCTTATATGTTTCTCTATTTTTAAAACATTTAACTAAGTGTGCTGTTTTTTACTTTTTTAATGAATAAAAATATACATTATTATATTATATGTAAAAGTTGCTCTCGTTTGATGCATCTCTTAGTGGAGCTCAGTTAAGGCCTTAAACTGGTAAATTCCTCCCAATTTTATTTTAAAACAAGGAATATTTAAACAAATTTGTAATAATGCATATGTGGAAAAATGTGGGGTTTTTTTTCTTTTCTTACTTGTCTCCCATTTTCCTTCTCCCCTCCCTTCATTTATATCAACCAATCTCCCCTCAAACTAATGCATCTGTATTAGTTTCCTTTGCTGTGCAAAAAAATGACACACAAATTTAACTTACTATGCTATAGTTTCCATGGGTCAGAAGTCCAGGCCCAGCTCAGCTGAGTTCTCTGCTGAGGAAGATCTCCCAAAATTAGAACGAGGTGCTGGCTAGGTTGCATTCTCATCCAGAGGCTTGAATGGGGAAGGATCTCCTTCTAATATCCTCAGTGGCTGGCAGAGTCCACTTCCTTTTGGCTGTAGAATTCATGGCAGATGCTTCTTCAAAGCCAGAAAAAGGCAGTCTCTGTGGCTTCAAATCTCTCACCTGTGGACCTGCTTTAAAAGGATTTACCTGATTAGATCAGGCCCACCCAGGATGATCACCTTTTGATTAACATAAAGTCAACAAATAAGGACTTTAATTATGATGCAAAATCCCTTCAGCTTTGCCATATAATGTAATATAGTCAGGAGTGGTAGCTGATTACCTTTGCTATATTTTATCAGTTAGAAGTGAGTCACAGGACTTCCCTGGTGGTGCAGCAGTTGACTCCGTAATTCCACTGCAGAGGGCATGGGTTCTATTTCTGATCAGGGAACTAAGATCCTGCATGCCACATGGTGCAGCCAAAAAAAAAAAAAGAAAGAAAAGTGAGTTCCAGGGCCCGCACTCATTCAGAGGGAAGGGATCCCACAAAGGCATGGACCACCTGACGCCCACAGTTTCCTTCCATGTGTCCTCACGTGTTGACAGGACCCCTCGTGTACAAACATGTTACCTCAGGCACAGGCAGCGCCCCTACCAATCACCACTGGCATTGCACGGACTCAAGGGCTTTTCCCTGAAGCACCTGTAAACTTTGCCTGAAGACTTTGGACCCTCATGCAGGCAGGCTGAAAGGAGGGGGCTTAGTGCTTGCCAGCAGGGCCTGCAGCCGAGACTGACAGCAACTGGTGGGTGCATGCCCCAGTGTCCCCGTCTTTGGTCCTGATGATGCAGGTTTATTCCTCTGTCATCCGGCTCCCAGCAGGACTGATCCCCAGTTTCCCAGAGGCATCATCCTTGACAGTGTATCATGACTGGCTCCTCCCTTCCCTGTGCCGCTTCCATACTCCCCTATGGGGCGTTCCTGGGCTCACCTCCCAAATAAGACACCTGCCCCTTGGCCCTGGCTCAGCTCAGCATCTGGACCCCATGCAACACAGTGGTTACGTCTGTACAGCCAGGTCCTGGAAGTGTACCCTCGCATGGGTCTGTAACTTCCCCAGGGCTGCCGTACCAAATATCACAGACCTGGGCTCAAACGACAGAGGTGCATCATCTCAGAGCTCAGGAGCTGGAGGCCAAGACCAAGCGTGGGCAGGGCTGGTTCCCTCCGAGGCTGTGAGGGAGGCTCAACTCCGGCCCCTCCCTTGGCATCCTTGGTGTCTATCTACCCTGCTTATGGATGCATCTCTGCCTCATCTTCACATAGTGTTCCCCCTGTGTGTCTGTGTTCAAATTTCCTCCTTTTTAATAAGGACAAAGCAGCTTCTTCAACAAATAGATTGAAAGGAAATTGAGAAAACATGGAGTGTCCTGCCTCTGGTTGTGAGGAGGGAACTCAAGCCAGGCCAGCCCTCCTTCAGGAAACAAGTAAAAAACAGGTCAAAATACTCAGGTCTCCTTTCTGCCCTGGAAAAATCCCAGTTCTCAACGTCACCAACATGATGACTCCTTTTTTCTTTAAACAAAGGTGCACAACCATCCCAGAAGAGAACACTGACAGCATCACAAACAGCAGAATTAGCAAAAACTTTTAAGATTTTCTTTCCCCGTTTTTGCAGGAAGAGTCAAATTTCTGTGTTTTACAGTCTCTCCCTATGATAGTTTCTTTTTTGCCACACTCTGTGTATACACAGTTGAATTTATATCTTTCATCTTCCTTTTGATTTTTAGGAATTGCTTTCTAACTTTGTGAAATATCATAGTGAGTGGGAAGTTAAATCTCCAAAACAAGATGTACACTTTTCCTCTCCACATTGTGCTTTCACTCATTTAAAATTAACACTTTGTATAGGTCATAGTTTATCAGTTCATGGTAAACCTATGTATGAAGGCATGCAGTTCATGAATGCATGTATGTGTGTGCATATATTATATATAAATGTGTGTATATGTATTTCTATCCATCTATCTATAAATCATCATCATCTATTTCTATATATGTATCATCTCTCTATTATATATCAATCCATCTCTATCTACCTCTATTATCTATCCATTTATCTATTGTCTCTCTATAATCTATCTATCCCTCATCTCTCATCTACCTACAATCTCTCTATTGATATATACCTCTATCTCTCATCTATCTATCATTTATTATCTACTTCTATCTCTAATCAACCTATCTATATTTATCTATATATCCATATATCATCTATCTATATGTACCTATGCATCTATTTATCTACCATCTATTAATCTACCTTGATCTCTTATCTATCTATCTATCATCTATCTATTTATCTATCATCTATCTACCTATTATCTTTCTCTTCCTCTCTCTCTCATCTGTTTATGAAAAAGCTGCTATTAGATATTGAACAGCACACAGTAGAGGACCGTGACCCTTGAAAGAATGGAAACAAGCAAGGCGGATCTTCCTTTTGGCACACATGTTTCAGGAGGTGATGCGACATGAGAACACAAGTGGGGCACAGCAGTTTCATGGAGCTGAAGTGAGATCACTTAAAGTCCACAAA
The DNA here is from genome assembly GCF_028023285.1 of Balaenoptera ricei. Classification (NCBI taxonomy): domain Eukaryota; kingdom Metazoa; phylum Chordata; class Mammalia; order Artiodactyla; family Balaenopteridae; genus Balaenoptera; species Balaenoptera ricei. The sequence continues at coordinate 2,780,596 of NC_082641.1, forward strand.
GGCTGGGGTATTTGAGGTTTGCAGCACAGAAAGTAGAGAAGGGAGCACCACAGAGACAAAGCCCTAGAAGTTGACACGGGGTCCCCCTGAGCGTTCAGGTAGATGCCAACCTCCAAGCTGTCTAATGAGATACAATGCTGGGCAAACAACAGCCAGTGGGAAGCTTTCAGTCCAAGCACAGCTGAACCGTGAATAATACTGAGACCAGCTATGGGAACCCCAACCAGCCAAGGTGGGAAGACCCAGACCCAGGACGCTGGGTCCAGTATATAGGGAACGATGCTGGACGATGCCTGGTTCTCCTCCCAGGAGCTGCATTATTTTGCCTTTCAACAGGCAATAATTGAAAGGGCCTGTTTCCACTGCATTATCAGCTGAGTTTGCTGTCAAATTTTTGGATGTTTGCCAATCTGATAGTGATAAAGATTTCCACTGTAGTTTTGATTTATGTTTCTCTAATTATGAGAGAAGTTAATGTCTCTTCATAGGATTAAACACTACCTGCATTCTTTGACTATGATCTGTCTATTTACATGTCTAGCCCATTTCTCCAGAGTTTTTCTTACACTTTTAGAAGCTCTTTACATATTAGAGATATTAACTTTTTGTCATGCTTGCAAATTTTTTCTAGTTTTTCTTTTTATCCAGCTTATAATTTTTTTACAAAGATGTTTTTGCAAGAGATTTTTAAAATGTCCTCAACTATATCAATCATCCTCTTTCAAGTTTTACAACAAATTACCTATGTTTTCTTTTATTATTCATATGGTTTCATTTTTCATTATAGGTCTCTGACAAATTTAGAATGTATCCTGGTGTATGATGAGATAAATTGATCCAACCAAACCTTTTTCCATCTGATCGGTTATCCCATTACTGTAACAACACTCATTAAAAGGTTTGCTTTTTCCTACTGATTTAAAATGCCACCTTTATCATGTAATTCATTTCCCTATGCAATTGTACCCACTTCTGGACATTCTGTTTCATTAGTGTGTTTATACATAGATGTGAAGCAGCCCCTCTGTTCTCATGTACCAAGGTCCGTTTTTTTGATAGAAGTATAGTTGATTTACAATGTTTACAATATACAATGTATATATATATACAATATATATATGTTCTTTTTCAGATTATTTTCATTACAAGTTACTACAAGATATTTAATATAGTTCCCTGTGCTGTACAGTAGGTCCTTGTTCTTTATCTATTTTATATATAGTAATATATATCTGTTAATCCCAAATTCCCAGTTTATCACGCTCCTCCCTCCCTTTCCCCTTTGGTCACCACAAGTTTGTTTTTTGTCTGTGAATCTGTTTCTGTTTTGTAAACAAGTTTATTTGCAGCATATTTTAGATTCCACATATAAGCGATATCATACGATATTTGTCTTTCTCTGTCTGACTTACTTCACTTAGTATGATAATCTCCAGGTCCACCCATGTTGCTGCAAATGGCATTATTTCATTCTTTCTCACAACTGAGTAGTATTCCATTGTACATATGTACCACATCTTCATTATCTATTCATCTGTTGATGGACATTTAGGTTGCTGAGGTTCTATAACATACACAGTGTATCATAACTATATCATATCATATCATATCATTGGTCTTATTTAGTACCATTGTCCTGGCTATTCATCTTTGTTTCTTCTTCCAAGTGAACTTTACAATCCACTTACTTCCCTGGCAGTCCAGTGGTTAAGATTCCATACTCCCAATGCAGGGGGCCCAGGTTCCATCCCTGGTCAGGGAACTAGACCCTGCATGTCTCAACTAAAGATCTTGCCTACCGCAACTAAGACCCGGTGCAGCCAAATAAATCAATATTAAAAAAAATCAAGTTACTTCTTTCTAGAAGAAAGAAACAGCTGCTATCATAGTTGGAATTAGATTAAATTTACAAATTCATTTGGGAGAACCAATATTTATGATGCCAAGACCTCCCAGGAGGAGCACGGTGTGATGTTAGGTTGGTCCAGGCGTCCTTTCCTGTTTTTTTAGTGCAATTCTCTGCTTGTCTATTTTCACCATAGAAGGCAAAGTGAGAATTTTAAGTATAGATTATGTCATGGCATTTCTCTGCTCAACTCCTTCCAATAATAAATGCTTCATCCCACTCAGAACAAAATCCAAACTCTCCCAGCAGCTCCACAGCCTTAGTAATTAACCTGATCACTCCATAAGCTCTAGAACCTCATTTTCCCCCATCCCCTCCCCCTCCCCCTCCCCCTCCCTGCCTGGCTTCTATGTTCCAAACTTCGAGCATTTGGCTTCCTTTCCATCTTCTTAGAAACACCCTCCCCAGCCATGTACCCACCTCTCCTAAGCCTTGCTAGCTGCTGTCTGCTCACGAGGTCTCCCTGCCCATCTGTGTGCAAGGGGGGATCTCCTTTGCCCTGAACTTCCCATCTTCCTTCCAGGACTTATTATTTTTTATAACTCTTACTACCTGATAAACACATATTTTCACATTTATTGATGAGTCAATGCTTTATGTTGAATTAAAGTTGTTCTCACTGATGACCCCCCTGCTCCAGAGCATTGCCTGGCACATAGTAGGTGCTCAGCTAACATCAGTCAAACTGTTGCGTGAACAATTAACATGGAGGACAGCAGCTCTCTGCTCACTGAATCTGTTTCTGAAAATCTGTTGGAAAAACAAAATACTCCAGTGGGGCTCCCTGACGGAAACGGCAGGACTCAGCCACTGGAAGGGTAATGTGTGACTTCTGTTTTCTCTCTCACCTCCTTCTGCCTGCCTCTCCCTGTCCTGGGTACAGATATTTACGGCAGATTTAGAGAAGATTAGCATTTCCAAGTGGTTACATGGAGAATTCCCTGCCCTTTTGTCCTAGGCCAGACAATCTCTGAGAAGTGTCACCGTTTAATCTGATAAATGGCAATTGGTTCTGCAAATAAATCCAGACCCAGACATAATAATCAGACCTCCGAGGTGAATTAAAATAATTTTATCCCTAAGGAAGCCAGATTCAGTCTCACTGAAGTTTTTCTTTTGTATCATAAGAAGGCCTTCTACACCTCCCCTCCACTCACACACAGCACACACACACACACACGTGCATACACGCTCACACCCACACACATGCATGTACACACACTGCACACACACTATATACACAGACACCACACACACACCCCAAACAAGTATACACATGCTCATAGCCACACACATGTATGTGCACACATAGCACAGACACCATGCACTTACACCACACACATGTGCACACATGCTCACACCCACACATGTGCATGTGCACACACTGCACACACACTGCATACACAGACACCACACACACCACCCATGCACACACATGCTCACACACATGCATGTACACACACTGCATACGCAGACACCACACACACCACCCATGCACACACATGCTCACACCCACACCCATGCATGTGCACACACTGCACATACACCACACACTTACACCACACACATGTGCACACATGCTCACACCCACACCCATGCATGTGCACACACTGCACACATGTCACATACACACACACCACATAAACTCTCGTCATGCTGACCTGAGCCCCTGCAAGGTGGGGCACTTTTCCTCTTTGCTCATTCACCTCATCTTCCTCTTTGTCCCTGAAAAAATAATTAGTATCTTATTTGAAGAAATCACCTCCATTAACCACTTACTTAGAATTTGAAACATTTGAGCGTCATTTAATTGTATGCTGCTAAAATTTCATTTCCAGAATACAAGGAACCTGTCAGTTTTATAGGCACCATTAGCTAAACAGGAAATAAAGAGATACCGTCCACTCAAGCAATAGGAAAGTGCAGATTTATTTATTTATTTATTTTTTAACATCTTTATTGGAGTATAATTGCTTGCCAAAGGTGTGTTAGTTTCTGCTTTATAACAAAGTGAATCTGCTATACGTATACATATATCCCCATATCCCCTCCCTCTTGCATCTCCCTCCCCCCCTCCCTATCCCACCCCTCTAGGTAGTCACTAAGCACCGAGCTGATCTCCCTGTGCTGTGAGGCTGCTTCCCACTAGCTATCTATTTTACATTTGATAGTATACGTAAGTCCATGCTACTCTCTCACTTTGTCCCAGAAAGTGCAGATTTATAATCTCCCTGATTTTCTTAGAGAATATCAAAGTTGAAAATTACAGTTTGACACTGAAGAGGTTGAAATGAAAGACCTCAGTTTGTGGAGATGTGTTTTCTGTGCGTGGCTGTCGGATGTAAACGAGAAGTATGTGCTTGGTCCCAGTTATCCAACGCAAGGTCGGCTGGTTGAAAGGATCACACTGGTTCACTTCAAAGCTCCAGACCCTGTCTTCATAACCAAAACCAGAGGCAGAAATTCACGTAGGAAACCATATACTTTCCTTATCATAAATTTTTATTATGGTGTATAAAAGACTACGAGGCACAGTATGCTTGACCTCTTAGTCATGTGTCTCACCCACAAATCAAGTTCCTCATGGATTGTCCCAGAAGCTGGTCTCGAGATCACAGAGCATCTCCCCTCAGCCTTTTCCCAACCATGTACCTGACTGACATTCTTCACTGCGGGGAGAGAGAAGGAGGCTGACATTGCTTAGAATTCAGAACCCAGTGCTGCTCTCAGGGAGGCCAGGAGCTTCCAGGGAGGAGAGGGTCTCCCTTAACTCCCTGCTTCCGTGGTTCAGTGTTCCAGGGCCGTGCTGCTGGGCTCTGAAAGTGCTGCCGGGCGGCATTGCAGGAAAGGCCTCCAGTCCCAGGGGCTTCCCAATGGGACCTGAGCTGGTGACTGGGACTCGCCACCATCCTGGATGGTGAGGAGGTGACCCAGGTTGGGTGATGCCCTATCCTCTCCACCCTCTTCTCCTAGGGGTAAGACGTGGTGGGCACTCACTGGTTCTGTCTAGAGACGGAGTGTGGGACCCCACAAAGCCCTATCCAGGGTCCTGAAAACCTGGACGGCATGAGTCAGTGGCCAGCAGAGGCCCCATGAGGAGGGTCAGGTGAGGACTCAGGGAGACCCTGCCCTGAAGGCAATGTGCCCGCTGTGCCCAAATATTGGGAGGACATTGTTCCTTCAGGCTGAGCACATCCCCAGACCTGCACCTGTTCTGAAAAGGGATGTGGCTCCTAGCTAGACAGGGTCTCCCCCTCCTCTGAGCATGGCGTTACCTCTACCCTGCCGAGTGACCAGAGCATCCAGTTACAGCCCATTTGTCTGATCGCTGGCCCCCTCCTCCCTGTGCACACGTCAAACCAGACTGTGGTTTCTGAGCTCTTAACGGGAATCATGTTAACATAGAGCACCTCTCGATTGTTCCTTCCTGATTTCCTACAAAGTGGTCTAAGAACCATGCGTCTCCCATTTTCCAGCTTGCATTTCTGACAGGTGTCCTTTCTGTTGTGAGGTGAGCCCTCGACGGAAAGCGTGCAGGTGAACAAGGTAACTCAGGTGCCTGTGGAGTGGATGGGACCTTCCGGAACTTGGGAAGTGAGAAGAGTTTCTCATGAGTGGGCAATGCCACAGAGCACTTTTAATTGATCATTTTGCCTAATCACAAACCTAGAGCTGGTTACCAAATTTGTCTTTCGAGCCTGACACTAATGTGCTAGGTTTATTTCATCACCCCTAATAGGAAATGAGCACCAGTGATTCTATATTACACCAGCCTGACACATCTACACGCTGATTTTGACATGTTTTCTTGCAAACACATGGTTCTAATGAATGAACGGATATAACGGCGACCAGGAAAGACGGTGTGGGGAACTGCCTGCCCTTTCCACTCTGTGATCACGTGTCTCCTGCCCTGAGGCCAGACTCCTTCAGATGAAGGATGCCCTACCTGTCAGTGCAGACACAATTCATCTTTTCAAGGGCTATCCTGAATCAGATGATCTGGCTTTTTAAAATCACAAAATGGAACCATCATAGATTTAGGGTAGAGTGGACTTGATCGTTTCCTTATGATGATCGGTCGATGCCATCAACTCATGTGAGATGGAATCAGATCAAAGGAGCTCAGGATGCTGCTATTTGTAACACTGTCCTGCACCTACAGGCCTGTGAGTCTTGGGCTCCTTCATATGCTCCTGTTTGCCAGGTGTCACAGCCCAGGCGGTGTAGACATGGGTTACAGTCTTTTGTTTTGTCCTGCTTTCTTTACTTTTGTTTTCAATGCTTAATCCGTGGGTTTCCATCCATCTTGGGTGAACATAAAGGATCCCGGACACTACCAACCAACACAAGGAGATGAGGCTTGGGGACGTGGATATTTGCTAACCCACTTCTCTGAATCCCGTTCTTTCTACTGGTTGATCTCTTTGGGGAAATTATTTTTTACACATTCTTTTTCATGTTTTCCATTTTATCAATATTTTCTCTTACTCTTGAAGATATACACAAGATGCACCTTACCTCTGAAAATCAGGATTCTGCAAAACAGGTGCTGAGAATTCTTGGGCTACACAGGGATCAGAAGAGATGTTGACAAGACCCAGTTTCTTTTTGCATTTTGGGTAATTGCATGCACACCCCAATATATCATTTATTTCATTATATCATGTCACCCTCCTGGGGGATGTCTGATGCCCATTTGCAGAGGGAGCCAGGAGTTCTCCTTTGTCCCCTGTGTCACCGAAATTCTGCCCTTCCAACAAACCACACTTCTTCCTCTCCTACTTCTTGTTCTGGCTGTGCCTCTTGTTTAATTAATTAACAGCTCTCGGTCCGCCTCCCACCCTGTCTCATTATGCAACTGCCTTTCTCTCCCTCCTTCTCTCTCCTCACTTCTCACTTTCCCTCTGTGGTTCTCTAAGCCCTGCAGTAGAATTCTGTTACCTTGAATAGTGCTTAGATTTTCTGCTGAAGCCAACAGCTAAAAGTACTCAGTTAAGTCAAATATGAATACAGGTATTTTGGGCAGAGAGTGAAATAACTCTAAACATCTATTCATCAATAGATAAGTTTAATTGATTAATTGATTTAAAATAAAGCAATTTAATTTTTTAAAATTTCCCTATGTATAAATCATAAAAAAAATTTATTATTCCCTCTTAAGATTAATATATTCTCTGAAATCATAGTTTACAGAGAACAAAGGAGAAGGAAAGAGACATTCTTTCTGTCTGTGCTGGATTTTTTGTGTTTGTGTTTGTTTTTAATTTGAATATGGGACTTGGACCTCCTAGGACTGATAGCCTCAGAGAAATAAAGACAATAACGTGGGCAGGGCACCAACAGGACACCCAATGCCCAGGAGAAGAGCAGTTTCCAGTCGGCCCCTTAGCCAAGGGAAGGGAAGTTCAGGTGTACCTTAATCTTACTTATGTTTCACAGTAACTAGTTCTCCTACCCTCCCATTGTGCATGTTTCAAAATCTAAACCTGCATACTATTTGGAAGACTGCTATTAGAATAATTGAATATCCCAGAAGAATTAGAATCAAGAGAACTGTTATTCTGGGGGCATTGGTTGTGAATGTGCCACGAAACCCCCCTTGTTTCTTGTGGCAGGCGGAACACACAGTGGCTATGGGCACGTGATTTGAATTCTGGTTCCAGACTTTCCTGTGCCCTGTCATAGTGGGCCAGTTATTAAATTGCTCAGTTTCTTAATATGTTGATCTTAAAATTGGGTATAATAATGCTGGGTCACAGGTTCTCTGTAAGAACTGAATGAAGGAATAAATGTAAAACTCTTCGCAGAATTCCCGGCGTCTCTGGGTTACATGGTGGCGGCTGCTGGAACGATCATCATCATAACTGCTGTACGTGGGTTTTTTGGGGGTTTTTTCCTTCTTTCTTTCTCATCTTTTCCTCTTGTTTCTGGTGTGCAAAGTAGAATCTGGAAGGATGGTGGGGAAAAACACTTTTCCCATATGATTTAGATCTGAGAATGCCATACTGTCTTCATTTTACCTCTGCACAACTGTTAGAAAAGTGTTTTCATAAAGTAGAGTCTACAGGAAGAAAGTAAGCTTCCAATAGAACAAATGAAGGTCTGATGTTAAGACAAATGTGCTGGGGAAAGAGGACTTCCTCTCACTTATTTCCTGAAATAAAACAGTATTGACTTGCAGGTAACGATTAAAGGTCAATATCATTAATGTTCAATATAAGAACTTGTTCAACCCAAAAGTTGTCAGGTACTACGGAGTGAGCACTTAGGACCTCCCACCCAAACCCCTTGGGGTGACTGGGGTGCCACGTCCACCTGGCTGGAGTCTCTGGTGCCGGGTGCCCTCCAGGAACTCAGCCTCACACGTGGGTGCTGAGCACTTCACACGAGGGTCCCAGGTTTCACACCAAGGTCCACCAGGAGGCAGAGGCTGGAGAAATATTAGGAGAGTCTTCCTTTTCATCTTTGCTGATCTTGAGCATCTTATACTTACGAAGCACTTCTGATATTTCATGGAAAATGTCATACCATCTTCTCTGCAATTTCTTGGGGAACATGAAAATAAGGAAAATTAAAGGATTTCCCCCCTTTCTCTCTCCATGTTAACACATGCTTGACTCTCTAGACTCTTTGTAGCTAAGTCCCATGTTCACATTCCCTGTCCTTCCTTGTGACATTGTTCATCTGGAATCTCTAGACCCATAGGTGAGTCATGATCCAGAATTTAGTTTATCGTAAGTTTAGTTTATAATAAGAGCAGGTAATGATCATGGTGTCCTTCTATCATTTCTCTTTAGACAGAACCTTCCCTGCCGTAAGCTGGAGCACAAGACCATAAAGGCATGATGCACTGCTTTCCAGTTCTCTGTGCGAAGAGTGTGGGCCAGAGTGCTGCGTCCTAACCTACCACGTGGCTTTCAGGGTGTCACCTTGGTTCTGTGTCTGAGCTTCTTCTCCAGGATGAGTGAGCAAAGACAGACATGGAAGGCTCTTTGAGGAGACTGCCATGGTCATATCTGAGTCCATCTATGATTCCAGAAACTGGTGAAAAGAAAATATCCTGTTTTATTGGAAGATGGAGGTAATGATCAATCAGCAAATATCTAGTAAATTAAAATAATTATTAGGATATCTCAGAAAGTCATTATTTTTTACAATGGCAAAAGAGGGGACATCACTACGTTTCCCCAAACTCCAACCTGCTGATCCAACCCTCCGTGTTTCCTGCCCACTCAATGGAAAAATTATCAAGATGACTGCTCTGGAATCAGAGAGACACAAGGACCCTGCTGTAGAGACCTCACCCAGAGAACCTGACTACTGAAGAAGGCCAGCAGGGTAGTGACAGCAGACCTCCAAATATCCCTTAATCCTCCTGCAAGACGATGTGGCTGTTTGTCTTGTAGGTGGCAGAGCTATAAGTAATAAAGGTCTTGGGATCGTTTTTCTGGGAACCATACAGCACATAACTAACCTGTGGTCTGTGGAGTTAAAGATGTACTTGACTTCTATCTGCTGAATGGGTGGCTTTCTTTCTCTCATTCAGGATCTGCATTTGCATTAGAAAGACACACAGACAGACGGGAAAACCTGAAGCACTAAACCTCGCTGTAAATCAAGATTTTCACCTTTTAGTTTAGGGCCATCTGACCGGGACGGGATGGACATTCCAGACCTCACATCTGTGTAGGCACAGGGCAGGATCAGGACGTTCATTGTAGCTTCTTATTTAACCGCTGACGCATTTTAAAGCCTGAGTCTTTATGAAGCACCTTGTTTCTGCTGTGTTCTGCTCTGGTGTGTGTGTGTTTTTCCGTATAAAGAAGCCTTGTCTAGCTCCAGCTCCAGAAGGCAGGGGTAACATGAAGTGAGGGAAGGCTGGAAGGGTCCTAACTTCCTGCAAATACTCTAATTTTTACAAGTGTTTGTGCTTTAAATGATCAGGTGTTGAATGTCTAAAAAACACCTCTTCACTTAAAAATGTTCTCTATACAAAATATGTTCATCCTTTTCTATTATATCAACATTTCTTTGAGTTGGCCATCCAGACCCACTTGTCTTGCTGGGCTTCTCTGGACCAACTCTGAGCAGCAATTCTTCTCATCAACTCCTTCTGCATAGGTGGCCCTGGAAAAGAGACCCTGAGATTTATGATGTTCTTGCTGGAGGTTCTGAGTTCCACACCAGCTCTTGGTTTCCCTGTATTCTTCCTGGAGTGCCAGTTTCCCATTATAGAGCAAAATTGAATCACCACTTTCTTGTTTTCAAAGGAATCAGAAAATAACAATGCTTTCTAATTTCTGGGGAAATTGACATGCTGATGTTTTGAAGGGCTTTGTATACGGGACTAATTTGGTCTGGTGATAAATCTTTACCACCTGAGCTTCGGACTCAGAATCCTGGCTTCAAATCCCCCAATTCTGAAAATGAGAATGGAAAGAATATAATAATAACAATAATAATTATCTCATAGGCTTAAATGAAATGGTCTACATACATTGCTCAGCACAATGCCTGACTCATAGAAAACACCCTGAAAATAAGAGGAAAAATAAAACAAATGTAAAAAGCGTGATTTATTACTTTTCTTTATCCAGTTAAATCCAGCTCAAGCACCATTCACCGAGGTGGCCCTGAATCCAGTTTTGTTCCTCCTGAGAACATCTTCTACTTTCCAAGGTGACGTGGGAAGTCCTGAGGCTCATGGAATTTTCCAGAAAGAGGTCCCTCTGTCAGTCTGTCTCTTCTCTTTGTCGGCACACCATGCCTCTGATGGGCTCCAGGAGGACTCGGGAAGTGGGACCCTGTTCCCTTAAATAAAAGGACAGCCAGGCTCCCATAGGTGAAGACCAGCTGGGGGCTTCTAGCCTGGTGCCTTGGACGTGACCGACACCTAAACCCTGGAGGATGGTGGATGTTGGATTTATGAGAGAAGACAGTAGCACATTTGTTGGATGGAAATTCTCCATAGACAGGGTGGGAACCTTACTTAATGTACTTTTTAAATTAGAAAGATGAGAAAATTAAGGGCTCAAAGGAGTTTAATATCTCAGCTCAAGGTTCCTCCTCCTGGCAGAATCAAAACAGAGATTCTTTTCTCCTGACACCAGTCCAGGTGACAGTCCTACTCTGCATGCCACCTGCTTGTTTGCTAAACCTGCTCTCTATGAGTTCATTTGAGCCATCCACTGAAATGCTGGGGGGAGGATAGGCAGAGATTTTAGGTTGGAAAGAGCTCAGACTGCTAGTCAAGGAGGCAAACGTAGGGTCCGGAAGAGCTGAGGTGTTGATGTTGAGTGAAAGGAGAGCATCAGAGGCCAAAGATTTCTGTTCAGCCAGAAAGACATTTCCTACCAGCCCTGGATCTGGAAGCATTTTACCTTCCCTCCAACATCCCCTCCAAGCTTTTCAGAAGGAAAATTTTAGTGAAAACCAGCAAGGTAAAAAAGCAATTCAGTAGAAGGAAAGGCAGCCATTTCTTGCTGAGGGTAACAGGCAGACCCCATGCAAGGCTTCCCTGAAATAGACAAGGTGCTCCCTGTCCTTGTTGGGAGCCATCGGGCAGGTCTATCACCAGTACCTGCAGGAGCAAATCACAGGTAACTGGAGCCAGAGCCACGTTTTAAGAAGACTTTGAATTGAAAAGCAAACGTTGGGTTAAGCTGGGTCCCTGAGAGATTGATGATGCTTAGTAATTGGATTATCACCATTAAGACAAGGAAGAACCAGGACCAGCAGTGTGGATGAAGAACAGCCTGCAAAACACATCATGCTCAAGAAAGGCAGAGCGAGCCAGAGGAAAAAGAGAGCACAGACAGCTCTAAGGTAGAAATGCTTTTTTTTTTTCACCTGAATAACTCTTCACTAAGAGTTGTGCTAGTTTCTAAGAGAAAAGGCACTCGCAATTTTTATCACTGCTTCACTGCACCTAGGAGTTCCCGTGTATTAGTATCTGTGCTGCTGAAAGCAAGCGTCCCTCTTCTGGTGTTGGTTTGAGCCCACCCTTTAATGACCTGTATTCTAATTCATTCCATAGATAAGTCTAAGCATCTTCAAATATACTTAAAAATTTTTTTATTGGAAGTATAGTTGATTCAAATATACTTTTTATTGTTGGCTTACGAGACTTTTTGCTTAAAAACTTGCTTGAGTTTCCCAAACAGATGCCTGTATGGATTGGGTAACAATAGTGTGATTCTGGGGGCAGACTTGGAGAGGGGACCCCCCCCTCACCCTGGGGGTGGCTCAAGCACTGTGGCATCTGGCAGCACCAACCCTTGAGTGGTAGAATTTCATTGCTTAGTTTTCTTGGTCTGAACTGTTACTCAACAACCTCTGCCTTTCCTACCACTCCATTAAAAAATACTATTCAGATGCTTCCATTAAAACAAACAAACAAACACACAAACAAACAAAAAAACAGTTCACTAGGTAGGTGGGTGGTGTTTATATTTTGGAACTAAAATACAAAACATGCTTAAAATATGAGAAAACAATAAATAACAGCTCTAAAAGACAGGGTCCCAAAAGGAAAACCATGAATGTAGCTATTGGATGAAACGTTGGTTTGGACATAAACCAGCAGTACAGCATCAAGTGTGCAAGTAGCTTATATGTTGTATATATGTTATATGTTGGAAGAAAAGAAATGCAGCCCATGAGGGATATCAGCACTTAGTGCTTCAGGGTAAAACCACCAGGGTCACATACGGGTCATGGCAAAGACAAACATGTAGGCAAGACCTTTCCAACTGGTAAACCATCTGGTCAGTTTTCCAATGGCCATTGGTCTCCTTTTTGATGACACACAGGCATCTTGGACTCAGTGTGGCCAAGAGGAACATGTCATCTTTCACTCTTTCATAGACCCCCAAATAAATCATCACCAAGACTCCTGATCCAGCTGCCCAGTTGTTCAGGTATATTTCCTTCTCTCCACCAGCTCCCTTTACTGCCCAAGTTCAGGTTCCTCCCACCCTTTTACCTGGTTCATAGCACCAGCCTCTCTGATTTTCCTGACTCCAGCCTTGCCCCCCACCCCACACTGCATTAATAGTGATATTTCTTAACTGCAATCATATCCCTAACCCTGCTGTTATCTTCACATGGACCACTCTCACCTTCAAGGGGTCCAAAGTCTCCCACGTGGGTTATAGGACTCTTCATTATGTGAACTGAATTTGCTTTTCCAACCTCAACTCCGTCCTCTCTCTGACCGCTGGAGCCCTTCCCAAGGATTCCTCTCTCCAGTCCCTACACTCAGCTGGCCATGTCCTCATCATCCTTAGATTTTCAGCTTTTCTCTCCCCTCTGGTCCTTATCCTCTCCTGTGTGCTTGAGGTAGAGGCATGCATCTTAGTCCCTCATGTCTCATCAACTGATGACTCTCTATTCATTCCAACTCCATCAGACAATAGTCCTGGAGGATGGGGGCTGTAGGTTGCTGATGAATTGATTTCTTGGCCTTTCAGAGAAAGTGGTCCAGGGATATTTGTTAAATAGATGGATAAAAGAACACTCGTAGCTATAAAGGTTAGAAAGGGAAGCAAGTATGAGAACAAGGAGAAAGGCAAACACGGACTTTTGTACTGTCCAGAGATGGGTCCAGGTGGAAAGCTCATCATCAGGGGAGGACTGAGTCTGGAAGGGAGGCTGAGAGTCCTAGAGGAAGGTGGAACATGGGCAGTCTCCATATGCAAGGATGGATCAGGGAGCAGAAGAGCAAAGCCAACCAATGTGAGCAGTAACAACGACACACACACCTTGAGGATGTTCTCAGCCTAAAGTTTTCCCAAGTTAAGTGCAATTGGGTTTTATTACAGAGAATCAAGTAGACTGAAAATTTCTGGGTTGAAATTCCTGACAAAGGGTTTTTTTCCTCCCGATGTAACATGCACATGTGTAAACACACACATACATGTAGTCACACATAAATACACAGACGCTCACCCACAAACAACACTCACACATATACCCCAAATAATAGATCGATGTCATAACTGGCAACAAGGGCTTATGAGTAGGCTTTTTGCATTCTGAAAGCAACAGCTCTCCAGCCCTCACAATTCCTCACGTAGAGGCTAAAGTCTTCTGCGCGTGTGTGCTCTGAGCTCAGTTGAGGCGCCTTCCACGTGATCTCATTTAATACCACAGTGATCTTATGTCTTTGGTATTACCATCCACTTTTCAAATTACAAGTCACCATTTGGGTAGCATGTGATACCTTCAACTACAGATGTTCGCTCTGCAAATTCCAATGACCTATTAAAATGCATATTTTAGAGGAGCTAGTTGTTAAAGTAATTCAACAATGAGTGTATCCACCACATGGCCTGAGTGTGATACAACAAATGCGGGTATGGGCTTGCAGAGAAAGGCAGGTCGAATCATGCAAGCACTACGCCCCTCCTCTGTGCTGGACGCAGACTTTCCTGAAGCCCTAAGCTCAGTTTTCTGCACCAGAACATGAGCGGTGATGAATGAGTTGGCAAGGATTCTAGAAGACGGGGGGAGTAGTATATGGTTAGTGTAAGGATGAGATGCTGAGAATGACATTCAGGACCGCGAGTGCGTTCCTCCAAGGATGGGGACCAGCTGCTAGCTGTCTTCAGTGGGCGAAAGAGACGTGAGAGGAAATGAGCTTAAACTCCATCATAAGGTAATAATTTGAGATATAAAACACTTCCATGGCTGGAATGGGTTACCATGGAAAGGGATGGAATCTCCTTTCCTTAAGGTCTTTAAAACTAAGTTCTGGCCAACTTTGTTAAGGTTTGAGTGTTCCTCTGAGCTCAGAGTTGAGGATCTAGCCCAGAAACTCATCTTGTCCAGGTCCGTGGACGTCTATCTGAATTCTTAAATGGTGTTTTCTTTTCCCTCCCTTTCTCTTCATGTCCTTCTTCATGCTTTTCACTTTTTATTTACAAAACTAAAATTTATTATTTTTCGTGTAGAGCTCTTAGTCCTGACAAATGCATACGATCAGGTAACCCACACCACAATAGAATTATGGACATTTCTCCTTCTGATTTTACATTATTTGTCCCCAGTAATGCTAGTTTCCATTTTCTCTATACGTGTAAAGATTTAATAAAATCTGTAAGAGATTACCACCAAATTGCCTTCTCCAACCTTATTTCTTCAATAGGCAATAAAATGTGTCATATATATATATATATATATATATATATACATATATATACACACATATATATTGTTCTCTATAAACTATATATATTATATATAAATATACTATAAATATGTTATATATAATATACAAAATATATTTACATATAAAATATATATATTTTATAGAGTGTCTATCTATAATATCTATATATAACAAGAGAAAGAGACAAAGAGATAGAGAGACAGAGAGGGGTTTCCACATTCTCATTTTCCCAGGACTTGGAGTGTAAAGCAATGATGGCTTAGAATGAAGCTGGTGAGGCTGCTTGGCTCCGGTTCTGTGATAGGAGTTAGTAAACTGACCTGGGAAGGAATGGGCATGGGAAATGAAAAAACACAAAACCAGGAGAACCACGTTCCTAAGGGAATGAATCTACGCTAGAATTGTAAGTGTGTAAGGTAGCAATCACAGGCACAGGAGGCTGGTGTGAGCATCCAGAGGTCCAAGGCATTTCCTTCCCCACACACTTTCCCCATCTCCGCCAGCAGGGGAGCAGGAGGCACTCCTTGACGTAGGAGAACAGTGGGGACAGCCTGGAACGAAGACATCTCCTGACTCCTGGAGTGGATTTTCAGAGTCAGGTGTCTCGGAAGGTGAAGCTTTGTGTTGTTGGAATCAGGAACTCATAGACTGAATTCCGAGGAGCCTGAGTTCACACACTGAGGCGTAGCCTGAGAAAGGGTACAGTGTGACCTCCAGAGAGGACACGACTCCTGTTTGGTCAAAGACTGGGGCTCAGAGGCACAGGAAGTAGCTGAGAAGTAGCCTCAGGTATCGCCTCTGGCCTTCCTGTACTGAATCCAGAAGGGCTGCAGGAGACATGTCTATTAACACAAAACAACAACAACATAAACAGAAACATCTGAAGGAAACTGGTCCTTGGTGGCAGGAATGCAGCCCCCAGAGAACACAGACGTCCTGAGAATGTTCATGACATGCATGGCCCCAGAGAACAGGAGCAGAGGAGGCCAAAGAGCACCGGCCGGAAGACTCAGTGTCCTGCTTGTGCCCGAGGTGGGCTGGCCAGATGCTGAAAGCTTCCACGCCTCCTGCTGGGTCACAAGAAGGCTCAGGGGTGTGGGGACTGGACAAGGATGTCCAGCCAGGCTGAGTGGTATTTATCGGCAGATAACAAGTAAGACCCTGGGAGGTACTAGTTGACAGGACAAACACCATGGGGCCGAGACTGCCCAGAAACCAGGAAGGAGGGGTTACACCCCAGGGAAGGCCAGAGGCCACAGCGGGGACAAGGGGCTCCAGAGCCATTGCCCAGGCTGGGTGATGCACCCCTGGGGAAGCGTGATCAGAGCAACAGGGGTCAGAAGTGGAGAAGGGACAGCATGTTCATGTGTGTAGTGAGGTGCACTGGAGCTTTTCTGAGCTAAGAGGTTGCACATCCAGCTTTTAGAACAATGGGGTTCACAAGCTCAAGACAAGGTTAAATTAGACAAGGTTACGTGAGACAAGGTTAGTTACATGCATAATACATAAGTAATCAGTTTCAGAGATCTTGTCCTTGGCTTGATTTTTATGATACACACTCAGAAATCCATCGCTCTAATCAAGGCTACTGTAATTCACATGCTTGCCTTCCCTCCCTCCCTTCCTTTCTTCCATCTCTTTCTTCCCTCCCTCCCTTCCTTCCTCCCTTTCTTTCTTTCCTTCATTCTTTTTGTCTTTCTTTCGTCCTCCAGAAAGGTGAGTGCTGAGTCCATTAGAAGGACTATAATCTCCCCTTCCCCATTCTCTCCTTTTCTCTGCCTGGATCATTTCTTCTTTATCTTATTCTTCTCATACTATGTCTCCCTATCTTTTTTTTTGGCTATAGATTTCCAATCATAGCCCATTTTGCCAAAGTCAGAAGAAAAAATATATATCCATATACACGCACATATATGAAGCACACATATATGCAAAGATACACATTATATGTGTTATTTTGTAAAGTTAGTTTTTAGTGGCAAAAGAATAAATGAATTGAACTTAAATCTTTCTTTGGAAAACACATTTCTCAAAGTGCGGTTGTTTAAAATTACAGATTATCCTCCACACTGCCGAGACTCAGCCCTGGGTCCCGGACAAGCCCGCTCCCTGGGGTGGCTCAGAGAGGTGTGTGCTGCCCCTGGCTTTCCCCTGGCTGTCTCCAGGCTGTCCCCAGGTGTGCCCGCGTGGTGGTCTCCGCAGCACCCTGTCCTCACGGTGAACAGCTGCCCGATGGCCGGAGCTCCGCACTCGCACTGGGATTTCCCTGCTCAGACTCCTTGGTTTTCTTTGGCTCAGGCTGTCATCCTTGAATTATACCTCCTTGAACTGCACGGGGTGGATTTCTGCCCAGAAGACGCTAAGAAACCTCCACTCCCCCCAAGGAATGTGGTGTCTGTGCAGCTCTGGTTGCAGTAGGTGAGCCGAGGCGGTGGCAGCTCCCAGATCAAGTGCTCCAATCCTTAGAGGGCTTGGATGTGGAGGGAAAAGGCGCCTCCTGCTTGGGGCGAGGCCTCGTTTCCTCCAGCCTCGCCTGGTCCAGATGAATAGGAAATCTGAGAAGAGAGGGGGGATTAGTCTTGTGTGGAGTCAATGTTGATCATTCCTCACCTGCCTTTAACAAGTCTTTGCCTTGCTGAAATATGCTTTTATTAAATTTTAATCAAAAGCACAAAAACAGATTGTTTATCATAGGAAAGACTGACCTTACTGTAAGTTTTTCTTGCCTGGCTGGTCTTAGCAATGTTAGCAACTTGACAAGAGGTGAGTAGGTTTCCTTCAAGAGCACAGAACTGCAGGAGAGTCAGTGACTGTCTACAGGTGATGGGTAGAGGAGGGTGAATTCATGTCGCCATTATTGGAACCATGTGTCCCCTTTCACATAGGGTTTACTGAGGAACACCCATCTGCTTACTGGTGGTTGTATCTATGCAACATTCCATGGAGAGGGAGCGAGCTGATGAAGGGAGGTTTAAAGTTTGCATGCCTACGTTTGGTCTTCTCTGGATGGTCTTACATAATCAGTCTGAAGTTTTCAGGGTGGATCACTTTAAACAGTGTGCACGCTGCACTTTTGGCCTCAGGTGAGCTCACGATATAAAGTATTGGTTTGTTTTCAGGAAAGGCAAACATAAGCATCCTTTGTGGTTTGATACTTACCTTCTAAAGGGGAATTTAAAGAAACATGCCACATCTGTGCGCTGGGCCTGTTATTCCATCCTCAATGGTTTCTTCTACAAGCCCACATTTTCCACTTCTCATTCTTATCCTCCGAGATGCCCTTGAATAGCTGAGTGATTGAAGGCAATCAACATCCTAGCCTAAGAGTAATTAGAAAACAATGAAACAGGGAAGGATGTATTATCCTCTGAGATTATAAAAGATAAAATTTTATTTATTTATAAAGTAATACATTGTTATTTATAAAAATACATTTTTATTTTATATTTCATATCTATTATACAATAATTTTATAATAAAATAATTACTAAGTATTTTTATTTTTTTTACTCAGCAAGACTGGGGGAATGATCAAGGCTAATCAGATTTCTCTGACCTTGAAAATTTCCCTTGACCCTGAAATATTAATGACAGATCTCTAAAACCATCTTTCTGCTTGTTACTCACTGGACTCCAGTATGCGTCCCTTCTAAAACAATAGGGCAAATACAACCAAAAGGAACATTGTATGGGTAAGGACTAGGAAAAAGTGAGAAATAAGTAATCGTCACTTTTAAATTTGTAAATGTTTACCAGCTCCTGCGCTCGTTTTCCACAGCTGGTTTTGAGCACAATGATTCCAGTAGAGAAGACTATTTCCTTCTGTTTTCTAATTATTTTATTCCTGTTATCAGGTGACAGACTACCAAGCTGGACAAAATTGTCCTTTGTAATTTCAAGTGTATGTTTTCATATTGTGGACAAAACCACATCGATTTTTGTTCAAATTGAGAAGCAGATCTAGGGAGAGAAGAGGGCAAACAAGGGAAGGAGGGTTTCCCTTAAATCTTTCTTTGGTGGGAACAAGGTCAAGCTTTGCTGGTCCATGGACCACGGACGTGGCCTTATTTCTCCTCAGTGTTGCTGTAGTTTGAACCTGCGGTTCTCAGACTGTGATGTCAGACCTGCAGCATTAGCATCCCCTGGGAGTTATCAGAAATATGCTCAGATCTGTGGAATCCAAAACTGGGGGTGGGCAGGTCCAGCAAGCTTTCTGGGTGCCCCAAAGGTAAGAGCCAGTGTCACAAAGAAGTAGGTGTTAGGGGCGAAATGCGTCCCCCACATTCACAGGTTACGTCCTGACCCCAGCACCTCAGAATGTGACTGTGTTTGGAGACAAGGCCTTGAAAGAGGTGAACATATTAAAATAAGGTCATCCAGGTGGGTCTTGAGCCAACAGGACAGGTGTCCTTTTAAGAAGAGGATATTGGGACACAGACACACACAGAGGGATGAACATGTGAGGTCACAGGGAAGAGACCACCATTTACACACCAAGGAGAGAGGCCTCCAAGGAAACCACCCCTGCCAACACCTTGATCTTGGACTGTCAGCCTCCAGAATTGTGAGAACATAAATTTCTCCAGTTTACGGTGCTTTGTTACAGCAGCTGCAGGAAACTAATACAATAATGAAGGTGATGAAGGTGATTAAAGTAAAAAACTCCAGGTGAATGTTGGCCAGTTCATTTTGAGAATATTCAAGGAAAAATATCTGGGTAGGGTTTCCTCTCTCATCCATGGCAATCCCAGCTCACCCAAAAACGCACCACGTGGATTCACGCATGTGCTTCTCTACATGCAGAGTGTAATATTGAATTCTTGCTAGACTAGTAGCAAACCACTACAATTTTCACATAGATGTTAATGTGTTTGACGAGTTTTAATGATCAGGTAGAATGTCACTGGCCCCAATATCACCTGTGGCACTTCTCTTAAGATGTGACTGATGATTGGTGGGACACGGGTACATTGGAGCTTCTCCTACCCCAAGCCCCACTTCAATGGTGAGTTTTGGTTCATCTTAGACAAAGGAGGATCTGTGGTTCCATTAGAACCTATGCTCAGGCTGCCTGAAGGCAGAATGTGATCCACCCACACCCCCAGGCAATCCCTCCATCACCTTCCACACCCACTGCCACCCCACACACCTCCCAACACTGACACACATACACTCACATGCATACACACACACACTGTCCCCACAGGCTCTCCACTCACAGGTGTCCCTACGCCCCACGCCCACCTCCACACACACACACCAGGTGGAGTGACTGGAGCCTGAGCAGAACTTTGTCCATCAGAACCCAGACCAAATGTCCTCTCAGGGCTCCTCTCTCCCTTCTAGAGGTTTTGATAGAAGTGCAAACATAGGAACCAACCCTTCTATTTGTATATGTGGCTTTTGAAAAGGATGTTTAGAAAACATTCCAAGACTCAAGTCTTCATGGTTGGCCATGGAAACCTCCTGAGCTGGTGAGGATTTGAGTGGTTCCCACTTTGCTGAGTTCTGGAACTCTGCATGGTGTTTTGATAGGAATCCAAGGACATGGAACCTCTCAACATCATCTTCATCTATAGATGTAGTTGAGTATACCCTGAAAATGGCCAAGATGAGTGTTTGCATAATAGTTGTTAAGTTACTTATTAAAGACCTCTTGTGGGTTTAAAAATCTTTACATATGTATCATCTATAAGCCTGAAAACTTTGCAAGACAGATATTGGTATCTATATTGTAACAAATTAATTTCTCAGTGAAATTAGGTAAATTTCCCAAGACCACATAGCTGGAAGTACTCATTCTGGACTCAGATCTGTGTCTGTTTCATTCTTCCATTGACCTGGCCTTCCATTTTCCCAGGGCAAATCCATGCCTCTGTATGACCTCATGCACAACACTAGATGCGCCTAACAGCACTTGTGAAATCCGCCTACAGAATCCCACAACTTGGCAAATTCTGACTGAGAATATTTCAAGGACTGATTCACTGTTTAAAAACAAAGACCTTAAGACAGATTCTTATCCTCTTAAGAGTTCATTTGGGAAACACAGAGTTCCAGGTATGATACTGTTAACTTAAGAGGTTTTTCTTTGTTTTTTTGTTTGTTTGTTTTTTCCCTCAAATTGCAGCTGTAACATTAGTCAAATTCCTTAATAAAGTGCTTGGGAACTCTTTAAGGTGGAAAGAAAAAAAAGTTTTTAATGCTGTTAATTATGATCTTCATACTTTTCTGATTCATGCAGAAGACTTTATTGCTAAACTTACCCAGAGTAATTTACATAATAAGACTTGAGATCCACTGTTCTCATGTTTGTAACTTTAATAGTCTAAGATTGTTGGTAAATTGCCCAAAAAGAGGGAAATGCTTTTAAGCTGAGTGGCAGGAGGATAAAGTCAGACCATTTATATTCGTGTTATCTTTTTCCTTCCAGACTCAGTTCAAGATGTGTGAATTGGGCACATGCCAAGATACTTTTAAATTCAGAGATTTTTAAATAAAAGTAGCTCCTATTTGGATTGGGTTTACGGTAGACTCTCAATCTAATCCTCTGCCTTCTTTTGTAATCTGTTAGAGAGCGCCCGTGCTCCTTTTACTCTCCTGACTTTTGGCCATCAGTCTGTATTTCTTCATAATTCTAAGACATTATTTTACTTCCTCTCTAAGTTCTCACAAATTAAAGTAAATAAAAATAAACAAAACACACCAAATTTATTTGTTCACTGAAAATTGAACATTTATCTTTGTTCACTGAAAATTGCATCCAGAAGAGGCCGTTCCACATGGGCACGGAGATTCGGGTCTGGGAAAACAGCAAATTCCCATGTAAGGAAATCTCCCTGTTCAGCCCCTCCATGTCCATCAGCACCTTTTCAGGCTGCTCTATGGAACCCAAGAGACAGGGCAACAATACCTATTTGCTGTGGGATGTGCACCAGAAGGGCTGGCCGACAGGGTTTCAAGTTTGGGTCAAGGGGAATCACTCCTTCCCAGGTCAGGGATGAGAAACCCAACAGGAGAGGCAGAAGAGGGGAAACATGCCCTGGAACCATGTCTGTAGCTGACCATCACCAAATTCAAATCAGTTAAAAGGTCAGAGTCTAGGGTAAATGCCTAACCATCCTGACAAGGGCTAAAACTAGCTTGCTTTCTGTTTCTTTTTTTTCTCTCTCTCTTCTTTTTTTTTTTTCTTTTGGCTGAGCTGCACAGCTTGTGGGATCTTAGTTCCTGGATCAGGGATTGAACCCTGGCCCATGGTAGTGAAAGTGCCGAGTCTTAACCACTGGGCAACCAGGTAATTCCCTGTTTTCTGTTTCTTGACTGTGAGTAGACAGGAAAAAAAAATGAAGTAACTACATCTTAAGGGAGAATAAACAAACATAGCGGTTTTATTTTAGTCAAATTGAAAGTCATAGACTCTTGTAGAAATGCTCCTGTCCTAGGTGGGGCTCCTTGGAAACACTTCATGATGTGAAAAAGACGCTCTCCTGTGTCCTGCAGTTGAAATTCTAGAATGGAAAGATACAGGATTGTATTTCATCCCTATGGGGATTATTGTAATCAAATCCTTTTGGGTTGAGCTTCCCTTTATGCAGCCACACAAATGCCTGCCTACTCAGTGCCTTCATAGTCACAGACAACCATCATGTTGCCTCAATGGGCTGATGCAGCCACTGTGATGGTTCCAGCAAGCGCTGCCTTGGCGCTTTCCAGGGGAGAAGCCAGGCGGAGCTCAACATATGATGGGCAGTCCAGAAAGTTCTTTGACCATTGACTCTCATTTCAGGACGATAAAAGATCTGGTAACCCACTCAATTCCACCTGTCACTGTAAAATTGACCCATGTGGGAAAATGGGGACTGATAGATCGAATTTTACTTTAAAATGAACTGGGTCATATGCGTGCTTTGTGTCAAGGGATACGTATGCATTAAAACCTTCAAAGAATCTGATCTTCCCTGGTAACCTATCCCCACGGGTCATAACTCAGTGTCAGGGAGTCATTCTCCGCATCTAACCTAAATTCTTCATGCTGTCATTTAAACCCAACTCCTTTCGTTCTGCCTCTTGTCACATGTAAGAACACTAGCTGGCCCCCGCCCCATGTGGGAGTGTTTGTATGTTTTAAATGTAGGCACTGAACCACTCTCAGTCACCTCTTCTTCATGTTAAATAACTCTACCCTCTTTCACTGCTCCTCAGGGACTCCATCCTCGTCTTCCCATGTGACACGGTGGTGGCTTCAGGAAGATGCCCTCGGTGTTCCATAGGTCAGGGCAACAAGCCTAGGAAATTTCCAAGCAGTAATCACCAAAATTCCTGATCATGTACATGGTTTGATTAATTGAGTTAGGACTTCTTAAGAGAGAGTATAAATGAGAAGAATTCTGATCCTAACCGGATCCAGGGGCGAGGGTGTATTGGCAGCAGGGGCTGGGTCACCTGCCCTAAGAGAACATCTGAAACTCTCAGTGCCATGGAGGGAGGTCAGCAGGCTCTACCCCAGGAGCCCACCTTCCTCCCCTGCCCGGGTGATGGAGCAGCTTCTTCGTGGGCTTTGACAGGCCGGCGTCATGGCAAGAGAAGGGAGTACGGCGCTCCCGGTTCACAGCGCTGGCACAGACACTGCAGCAGCTCCTCTGTCTGCGTGGTTTTAGCAAAGGACCCACAGGGCAAGGCTTCCTGGACCCAGCAGGAGAGATTAGAAAGAAAGGGGATGAGTCAGGTGGGCGGGAGGCCCCAGGAGACCGGGGCGATCAGGTCCCCAGGGGAGCTCCCAGCCCAGTCTCGGTCGCCATCACCAGGACGCTGGCGAAACAGGAGGTCACAGCTGTGCCAAGGCTTCCGTTCAGCACAGCATAGGTGAAAAGCTCTGTTTCCGCTGATACCATCCCGGTAAAAATTCAGTTTTGCAGAAGACAAATTGGAATCCCCAAAGCACTGACTTATAAATTAGAAAGTGACAGGGTATGTTGGGAGTCAGGGCTTGTATCACTGTTCTTGGCTGTATTCACCATCTCTGGACACTCTGTCCTTCCACAGCGGGAAAACAGTGAGATCTGTGTACATGCCTAGACATACCGAAAAGGGAGAAAAGTTAATCGACTCCAGGGTAGGGCTATTTAGAGTTGTTCTGAGAATTGTGCAGATAAAATATCTTCCATGGAGTGCACGCCCTTTCTGAAAATTGGGAGGCATGGACTGAACCAGCCATAACCCTGTGTTTGTCAGCAGCAGACAGCAGTGGGACCCCCACTGATTACAGGCTCAAGACATTGGAGCATCTCCAAGACACACTGAATAGGGAGGATTCCAGAATTAGCTGACGACTCCCAACTCTCTTTCATTATCCTTGTCTGATCTTGACTTGCCTGTGCCCTTAAAACCTTCAAGTGAAGAAGATTTTTAAATAGTCTACTTGGCACTCCTTCTATAAACTTCCTAAGTACCCATTAAAATATGTATGAAGATACATAAAACCTACCGCTATTAAAGGCAATTATTGATGACCTACTTGTTGTATTTTGACTTGTCATCCCCCACTCACCCTCCAATAAATAAATAAATAAATAAATAAATAACATTTGAGACAAAGATCTATGTGCAAATGACATTTAAATAAGTGCCCTCAGGAGAGATGAAAACCTATAGAGTACTCTTTACCCCAAGGATATAGCCTTGACTCTTTATCTGTCAAATCACATAGCAGTAAGATATATAAAGCCAGACATGGACATAAAAACAACTACTGGTGTAGACAAGTGAGTCTCATAGGTGGTTTTTGAGGTTATGATGCTCTACAAAGTTGGGGATGTGAGACACCTGGGGGGGGGGGGGTTCTCAAACTTCACAGGTGCCTGTCCCAGCCTTCCTGTCCCTGCTGGAAGCACTGAGAGAGGGTCCCCAGTCCAGAATCTTTTCAGTGACAATGGACCCCAGAATGTAGTGCAAGGGCTTGTGCTCTGGGGGTAGGCACCATCTTTACTGGCCAAGACACACGTCTGGCAAATTATATAATGAAACCAGCCTTGTTCTATTGATCAAAACAGGGTAATGATGAGGGCCGTGTTAGTTTGTTAACACTGCCATAACAAAGTACCACGGACCATGTGTTTTAAAAAAAAAAGAAATGTATTGTCTCACAGTTCTGGAGGCCAGAGAACAAGGTGTCAGCAAGACTGGTTCCCTCTGAGTCTCTCCTGGCTTCTGGTGATTTACCAGCAATACTTGGGGTTCCTTGCCACGTAGAAGCATTGCCCTGTCTCCACCTTCAGGTTCTCACAGCATTCTTCCTCTGTGTGTGTCTGTGTTCAAATTTCCCCTTTTTATAAGGACACCAGTCATATTGAATTAACCCCCCTAAATGACCTCATCTTAACTAATTATATCTGCAATGACCCTATTTCCAAATGAGGTCACATTTTGAGGTACTGGCAGTAAGAACTTGAATCTGAAGGCACACAATTGAACTCATCCAAGCAGCCTCCTCCTGTGGCGTCTGTGCAGATAAAATGAGCTGATTTCCAGGGGCAGGGAGCAGGGAGCTGGCACCGAGAGAGAGCCGCCTGAAGTTGGCCATCACACTGAGGAATTCCTTCTGAACCTTTACACTTGAACCCTTCATGTGTGCTTTCACCTGCTTCCCTAGACTCAGGCAGGAATTAATCAATAACCGAGCAACAGTGAAGTATTCATTAATTATTAAATTACTCGATCAAAAACGTTGAATTATAAACATGTGCCCGATTTAGTTTCTGAAAAACAGAAAATATATCTTTCTTTTAATGTATCCATGAAACATTTACAAAAACTCACCCATAAACGAGGTCTTGAACGAAACCTCAATGAATTCCAAAGAGCAGAAGCTTTACACAATTTCTTCTTCACCTCATCGATGTGAAACTAGGATTCATTTAAAATAAATTAGCAACAATGCGAGAATTTAAAACGATGCTTCTGAGAATCTATTAGATTTTTTGAAAATGTTTAAAGGTCTTAAAGCACAACGCTGGTGAATAATCAGGGGAAAATGTTTAGGAAAAATGAAGGGATTCTGTGTAGGAAAGAAGGGTCACGTGGCTGAGATGTTGCGTGTGTAGCAAAGCAACGTGTCTCGGATGTGGACCTCAGAGTGTGAACCCTCCTGCCTCATATAGAGACCAAGTCACATGTGAATGGGGGAAATTCCTGGCCTCAATTTTATTGCAAAATAAAGAGATGCAGCTGGATTTATTTGAGATTCTTTCCAGGGCTCTGAATCTCTCAAGGCTTGACTCAAAGCCATCCTGAATCAAGTAGGACAAACATATAGGGTTAAGCTTCCACTTTTTCTGTACGATTGTCCCTACAATTAAATAGGGGATATCGATTAGATATTTAAATTTTCCATTGCCTTACGTGCTGACCATATTCAAGGAAAGATTTCTTAGCCACATAAAGAGAACATCATGATGAGATGCAGTCTTCTGTCAGGCCAGAATAAAACCAATTAATGTTGAGTGGTTTAAGGGCCGGGGAAGGAGAGAAGTTCAGGAAGAAGTTTGCTTTTACACTTGAATCAAGGGGCTTTTCCTTAAAGAGGCTGAGTTAGTCCATTCAAAGCACATATGAGTCTGGAATTCAGATTGCATTAGAGAATGAAAATAATGAAAATGATACCTGTGTCAGATAAATAAAGCATTTTTATCAAAATATCGACTCAAGTTTAAAACACCATGAAGTATGTTCCCTGTTGACTTATTCAAAGAAAAAACAAAATCCATTTCCCTTATTTTTTATTAAATTTTTAACTTATTAAATGGTGGATATGTATCATTTTACAGCTTATCAAAGGTCCTGTGAAATAGCAAATTAAACTATGTGCACTCTTCCGCCGGCTCCTGAGGTCAAAGCAGAAAAAGCAAGTTGAAAAATAATTTCTTGTGCATAAGATTCATCATCCAGATCAAACCAAGCTATTGCAATGACTGTAGATTTAGAAGCAGGTCACATTTACAGGCAAGTCCCTCAATAAACCAAATGTGGAAGCATCCTTTCTGATGCAAAGGGGAAAACTGGCCCTGGGTTCCTTTCTGCTTCTCCAGAACTAGATTTGAAGGGATTAGGATAATGCTATAAAAGAGGGGGTGGAAATAACAAATAAAAAGATAAATGGGTACTTGCTCATTGAAATATAGCATTGATCTAGTTTGTATTTACAATGTGTTGAGAATTCACACATGAGAAAAATATTACAGCAAGGTATTTATCAGAAGAAATGTAAATAAAACAGCAACAAGTTGTTCACTCAGAGTTAACTACCAGCAAATTAGCATCACTGCCCTGCACAAAAAATAACATGAAAGAAATGTAATCACTGTGCTAAACAAATGTCATTAATATAAAGGGAGACTGAAAGTTCATGGAAAGAGAAAAAAAAAAAAATCCCTCTTATGTTGATGAAAAAACTCTTGGATAGTCTTGCCTGAAGCCACGATACAATCTCACAATGTGTTCACCATACACTTTTCACATGCAAGAGAGAAGAATGCATATTTTCAGAGTTAGGTTTAGAAGAAATGAAACAGAAATAAGAAACTGGGAGCATGATGTTAGCGGAACTTTAAGGGTGACAAAACCAAAGATGACCTTAGCCAGAACAGCAGGTTAGTAATTAGCAGCTTTCTTCTTTTCCGTTTGTGTATATTTTTTACATATTGTCATTAATTAGGAGGTAAAGGTGAGTAGTTTGACACTGAGGGAAGAAATACATATTGAGTTCAAAAGATCTTAAATATTTTTATTTTTAAAGGGGTTCTTTTTAAAATGAATAGCTTGGGTTTAAATAAGGGATTTTTAAAGTGCCCTCATATACTGCCTTTTTAAAGACTTTTCTCCTTGTACAAATCAGTTCAGGCTGCTATAACAAGGTAGCGCAGACGGGGCAGCTTAAACAGCAGAATTTTTGTTCTCAGTTCAGGGGTCAGAGATCTGAAGTCAGGGAGCCAGCAGGGTTGGGTTCCGGGGAAGGCTCTCTTCTGGGTTCTCACTGTGTCCCCGTAGCATGGAGAGAGTGTCTCTAATTATAAGGGCACTAATCCCATCACAGAGGACCCACACTCATGACCTCATGCAATCACCTCCCAAAGGCCCCACCTCCCAATATCAGCACCCGGAGGTTAGGGCTTCAACGTATGAATTTGGGGAGGATACAGTCCAGTTCATTGCACGATTGCTACAGATTTTGGCAAAATGTAAACAAAACATATCTTTATATTCTATATCACTGATCGTTATTGGTCAAAAATTGGATACTAGACTGGATTGGTCTACATGGGGATCTGCAACCTACATCCTGCAGGCCACAACCAGCCCACCACCCGTTTTCGTAAATGAACTTTTATTGGCGCACAGCCATGCCTGTTCATTTACACATTGTATGTAATACATGACTGTTTTCTCTATAACTGCAGAGTTCCATAGAGGCCTTATGGCCAGTGAAGGGTAAAATATTTACCATCTGGGTTTCACAGGAAAAGTTTGCTGACCCGTGGAGAGCTATGCTGTCTGGTCCAGTAGCCATTAGCCACGCATGGCCCTTGAGCACTTGAAATGTGGCCAGTCCAATCAAGGAGCATTCTCAGGGTAAAATACACAACAGATTTCAAAGACATAGTGAGGAAAAGTATGTAAAATCACAAGTTTTTCTGGAGCAAAGTTAGCCTCGAGGGTAGAAAAAAGATGCTGCATGTGAGAAGTCCTTTAAACTTTGCCATGGCAGGCGCATGGAAGTGAGGGCCGTGCAGAGTGTAAGCTCCTCAAGGACAGGGCACTGATCTCCACAGTAAGACCGTGTCACCTCCACATGGCACAGGCTGAAGGAGACTGTTGGCAGTCATGTCACCCGCTGTACTAATCGAACTTGGGAGGCGGGCACTCAGATAAAGGGGGTTGTGCTATGGGCCCCATGAAGGCCAAGAATGCCAAGGAACTACCGTCCTGGTCAGCTTGTTGTGAATCTAACACTGTTCTCATTGAGCCTGGATAGCACTTCAAGCAACTACTCAAACTGATACTGATTCTCAAGTAAAAACATGTCTTACACACGGCCTGCATCATTTATGTACATTGTCCAAAAATTCCACCCTCTAAATTCACTTCAAAATTTCCAAATATGTAGAAAAAATAATGAAAGTGAGGAATTTCGAAGTGCTTGATAATGTACTATTTTAGAGTTGGCTGCAGTGCTTGGTCTTCCTGGGGTCTCCTTGTATTCCAGATGTTGACTTAACAGAAATCCAGGGCCCTGCACCCGGGGTAGGTGGATGCACAGGAAAAGCAGGGGCTGGCAGAATCTCCCCATCCTTCCTGCTTGGGTCCTTCACTGACTGTCAGTCCTGCGGGACTGAAAACCTTTGCATGTGAAGCTTTGGCCCGGCTGCTGTGGTGTTACCCCAATCACAACTCCAGACACCAGGAAATTGAGCTGAAGGACGCTTCCTACTAAGAGAAAAGGTGTGCCCTTCCCTGTGAGAAAACACTGACAGCAAATATAACTAAGATTGCCAAGTCAAACTGATGAATCGACAAGAAAGATGTGAAAATAGAAAAATGGTAAATAAATAAACCAGGCCGAGTGCAGAAAGTGACATCAAAATTGGTACTAATTATTCAAAAAGATGTACAACCTCACAGGTGACCCAAAACATGCAACTTACAACAGCAAGGAGATACATGCTATTGCTCTTCATCTGGACAAAAGTTAAAATCGCCATGGTATCTATAGGTGACAAGGACGTGGGGAAATGCACAGGGTTGTACATATATTGCTAAAATACCTGATAGGAATGTGTTAATGCAGAATATGGCAGTAACCATCAAAATGTAATACGGGGCTTCCCTGGTGGTGCAGTGGTTGAGAATCTGCCTGCCAATGCGGGGGACACGGGTTCGAGCCCTGGTCTGGGAAGATCCCACATGCCGTGGAGCAACTGGGCCCGTGAGCCACAATTACTGAACCTGCGCGTCTGGAGCCTGTGCTCCGCAACAAGAGAGGCTGTGACAGTGAGACGCCCGCGCACCGCAATGAAGAGTGGCCCCCGCTTGCCACAACTAGAGAAAGCCCTCGCACAGAAACGAAGACCCAACACAGCCATAAAAAAATAAATAAATAAAAAATAAATAAATTTTAAAAAAAATGTAATATGAACGTGTCCTTGGGCCCAGAGGCTCCCCTTCTTGGAATCTACCTTATATAAATTTTGACACATGCACAAAGGTATGTGTATATGTATCTTAGTATTGTATATAAAATATACAGTATAATGGCAAAGATGGCCATTGTTGCATCATTCATAATAGCCAAGAAAATAGAGGAAAAAGGATAACTCATGGTCAAAAGGGAATTAAATAAATTAGAATTCAATTTCACTCTCGATTACAATCATTAGAAGAAAGTCTGGTAAGGAAAGGTGTCCAATAATACAATTACACCTTAAAAAAAAATCAAATAGAAGGGAAATAGCATGGTATAAATATGCGTCTTGTATATTTGCCCGGCTCTCCGAGGGGGTGCTTGCTCAGCGTGTACTCGTTTTTAGGGATCAGAATTACACCTCCCGACAACAGTAACAATACGGGGACCTGTCCGTTGGAGGACTCTGCCCTTTAGCAATTCTGAAAATGCCTTCCTGACATTCTCCCTGTAAGTATCAAATGCTTAAAAATAAGTGTGTAAAACATTTTGGGGCAAGAACACACATTCCAACTTATTACAACATCATTGTTATTTTTACCTACAGTCCCTGCTACTTCAGTCCAAGAGAAATGTTGTTAACCCTTTCAGTCTCCAAATTATCCGCACGTTACATGCCACGTTTTGTAATGGTGATTATCGGCTGTAAAGAACACCGTGATTGATTGTGCATGAAATTCAGTTTTTGGAACCTGGTGCCTCCTGTTCATTCTAAATCTCCTCCTAGTATGCCTCTGAGGTCCTGCTCCATGTTTTTTTTACACCTCCTCACGGACACGTATTCTTTGTGATAACTCTGCAGTGTGCTTGGTGAGACGCGTTCTGTTCACCAATCTTTCTACCTGACAACAGACAACACAACAGTTTGCATTCACATAGCTTCCTTCTGAAGAAGAAAGGGCGCTTACACAGTATCTTGACACTTTGCAAGTGCCACCCTCAGGAGTAAATATGGAATTTTTCTGTAACAGTCACAAATGTAAAACAAGGCAAAGTTCAAAGACCCTGTATGTTAATTAAGGAGAAAGTCAGTCAGAACACACTTACTGATTGGCCCAGTATACCATTACTAAGCTCTGTAATTTTTCCTCTTTTATTTCCATTATTCTCACGTAACTTGAGTTTCTCTTATTTAAGTCTGGTTTTGCCAAATTGAGGCACATGCACACTTCTCTCCCCCCGTTGCTGGGCTGTGAACAGGTTTCACTTTCAGCCTCTGCACAGCTGTTCTTCACCTTGGCAGCCGTGCTATTGACTGGACATCAGTCAATGTGAGATTAGCAGGATTGTCGTCCAGAGACACCACTCACTCTCCCAAAAGGAAAATGATTTCTGGTCTGGGGAAGCCTTTTCACTTTAGGAATTATCCTTTATTTCTGGCTTCTACCTTTCCAATTACAGTATATTTTAAAGGATTCCTCTTCCCATGTAAGTTGGTGAGAGATCAAATATCCTTGGGGAATTTGTCTTAGCTACAGGAGGGAAGCATGGGGACATGGGAAGAACTCTGCTCTGGAGCCAGGATGACCTTGGGTTGAAGCCCAGAGTGACCACTTTCAGCTGAGTGAAACCCAACAGCTATTGAAACTCTCTGCACCCTGGTTTTCATCTTTCGACATGTTGTGATGCCAGCACTGCAGACCATGAGAAGTCAAATGTTGTTGAAAAACGCCTGATGAAGCCGGGCACACAGTAAGTACTCAGATATTAATATTATTGGATTTCATTGCAGATGGAAACAATAGCACATTATTTTGATCTTAAAACCAAGCGTGAAAAGATCTTTCTTCCCACTCTGCTGCCTGCTGTCGACATGGATAGATTTCTGTACAATGGAGAGCAGGGGCTACGGAGAGAGATGATAAGCCAGTTTGAAGAGCGTCCTGCTGTATATTGTCTGGGGCAAGACAGGCGAGCTCTCACAGTCTAGTCTCTCATCTAAAAGGGAAGGTACTGATGGTAAAATTCTTGGGTTTTTGTCACAGTGGAACGAGCACCTAGTGTGTGCCAGGCCCCTCTCAGGGTATTTCACATTCGCTGTTCTCATTGAACATGACTTTGTAAAGTTGGGTCCTTTCCCACTAGTTTACCAATGAGGGGCAGAAACCCAGTTTGGTTGTGTGATAATCTTGGCACCCAGATCCCAGGAGGAGACCGTAGGGGTGCTGGAGAAGAGGACTCCAGGCCCTGGGTATGGGGTCTTGTGCCCCCAGAAAGGGGGACAGGCAGACAAAGCAGGAAACTGCAGACTTGCAGTGGGGCTCCCCCCAAGCTCCAGGCTGTGGTATGGCTGTGTCTGGTTTGTGGGGTTTACATCCTACAGTTTCACCTGCTAGAGGAAGAGGGGCTGGGGTCTCTCCCATGAACCCACATTTCTAAGAGGACAGCATCACCAGTTCAGCCCAACCCTCACCTCTGCGAGATGCCTCTGGGAACACAGAACACTCCAGATGTGTACCAGGGAGATACACCTGGGAAGGATCTTGTCCTAGAAGCTGCCCTTTCCTTTGCCAACGTCTCTGGGCACCAAAATGTTGCCTGAAACTAGAAGCTGAGGTCAACTAAGCTCAGCCATCATCGTTTCTCCTCAAAATCTACAAGGGGGATTTAACTGGCATTCGCAAAGACGATGAAAGCAGGCTTTGAAAATGATTGAATTTACACTATGGAAAAGCAATACACCATTTACTGATCAGAGAAAGTGTCATTAAATACAGCAAATTGTTTTTGGTGTTAACTTTCTAAACCTTCTATTAAGGAATATTGATTCATATCTCAGCTGGGCGTAGTCAAGGAAGCCTTGGAATGAAGCTGCATCCCTTTGGCCCTCCCTCTGCAGGGTTTTCATTCTGATGATAGAGGGTCTGGGCTTTCTGCAACAGCTCTGAAGGGAAAACAAATGAAACACTGCCCACGTCAACTCAAGTTTTAATTTTCTTTCCCAGAGTACATATGTTCTGTAACATGTTTGCTAAAATTACATCTTCACTGGGAATGGTTTCTCTCTATATTATCTGTACTTTTTTCTGTGCGTAAAGGGTGCTACTTTTATCAGTAACAAGAAACAAAACTTGTGTTCTAAATGATGGTCTTTATAACAAAGTGTACAAAGTGTAACTTTGCTTTCATTTAATGCATATTCAGAGTCTTTTTGTTAAAGACTCCCAGAGATAAAGCACATTGGAAAAGGAAGGCCACATCACCTATGTGGCTTATTGGTTATACAGAAACCATTTGGGGTAGGGAAATTGTCAAGCCAATCTATTTGATTTTAGTTGTTGGAAGGTGTCAGTTCTACTAACTTATCAACTGCCTGGCTCTTGAACCAGTTCTATCTGGTAACAATTCCAACCTCTATGACTAATAAATGTCAGGGAGTGTATATAGGCTCCAGGATTCCTAATGGCTAATGGGGAGAGGATTCTGGTGATGCTCTCTGGTAGCTCAGATAGCCCTCAAGGATTCCTATGAAGATGGCATCATCCACTTGATTGACAGAAGGGGACACAAGCTGAGGGAGGTGACTTCACTGGGAGCAGCGGAGGTGGAAACATTGGAAGAGGGGAAGTGGGTGAGGGTGGAAGGGTGGGGTGTTCTCTCACCTTCTACCTTACAGGTGCCAACTTCCATCTCTTTACCTACTGCCAGGATGAAGGAATCTACATTTGCCTAACAACCTTATAGAAGTGAACATTCTGGAAATAATGCCTGTAATCCCATGTATAACTAAATCACTTTGCTGTACACCTGAAATTAACACAACACTGTAATTCAACTATACTCTGATATAAAATAAAAATTTTAAAAAAATCTTGATGTTAAGTAGAAAAAAAATTAGATGAATTGAAACCATACAGAGTATATTCTTTGATCATAATGTATTTAATTTAGAAAACAAACAAAAATAAATAAATAAATAAATTAGAAAACAATGACAAAAAGATTTTTGGAAAATTTACAAATATTTCTTAATTAGACAGTTTATTTCTAAGTAAAACATCAAAGAAGAAAAAAATAGATAATATTTAAAATTTAAAAAAAAGAAAAGTAGGGAAGAGTATTTTCAATCAATGTACCATAAAGAGAAAGGGACCAAACAAATCACAATTTGTATAATCACCAGGAGCAATTAAACTTCCATACATGTCATGGCTCTGTTTAGTACACTTATAAAACCATGTATTCTAAAACATATTTGACCCGGTATTAGAAACCAGCAAAATTAGTTTATCACAAATAGAAAATCCAGAGCTAGCAGCTTCAATCAGATGTCAAATTAGCCAAAGTCACTTTTTTATTTACTTAGTCTACCTACAGTTTGTGATAGGACTTTTAAGATAATTTTGGATTTTTTGGGGGAAGGACGTTGCAGCCAGTGTATAAAAATCATAATCCTGATTAAATTGTGTTACACCCCATGTGTCTAATTTGTACAGCTGAGCATCCAATAAATAAAACATTCAAAAATATTTTGTAGGAAATTTGTCCTTCACTGTATTGATTTCTATCAAAACGATCTAAAACTTTGCAAGCTCGACCTTTTCTTCTTTAAAGACAAAATATTCTCCCAAAGTGACAACATTAAAATGTTATCATGTGGAAAACCCTTTGGTAAGGTATGTGTCGTCAGGAAATAAAGGATGAGGGTATCCACCTCGAAAAGCAGAAGGCAGCCTGTTGTCCCAGACAATGATGGATAATCAGGTGGTCAGGGAGAATATGTATTTTGTGCCCCCAAAGGAGAGTCGTGTGGCCCCATAACCACCATGAACAGGTAGCCCCACTTGACAACTCCTGGGAATCACCATGTTTCTTGATGCAGTATTCGCCTCTATGTTTTGCCAATCTTTACTGAAGTTCTTCCAGGTCTTTCTTTTGTCAGCAAGATCATTGATTTTCAGCCTTACTTACTCATATGACAACCTTAAGAAAATTTAAACAGAAAAATGGAGTAAAGGTTAGAAACAGTGGCTTGTGACTATGGTTTGTGATTGTCAGTTAAGTCATTAAGAAAGAGAGAAACGTGTCACTCCAATGTCCATTTTTATTGCAGCTTATATGAGCATTAAACATGCACAAAATAAATTTACAGGGCTGGGACTAAGAAGAGGAACTGTGGGAACTGAACTAGGACACCATAGTTAAGGGCTGTGAAAAATCAGTCATCAGGGTAAATATTATTTTGATGGAAGTTTTTAAAAATCAAAATTATTGCAAAATATCCATGATGCATCAAATATAAAATTGTAAGTAAAGGCAAGGTCACTATTGCTGCTATTTCCCTTTACATCAGGCTCCAGTATGGCTTGACATAGCATGGCACTGCGGAATACAGTAGCTGGTACAATACATTCTCCAGGACAAATTCTCCAGGACGGGGACTGTCTGGGTCAGAGTCACCATCTCCCTGAGTTGTGGCAGAGAAAAGAGAGGGGAAGAGAAGAAGGCGAGAAAATGTATATAAATATACATATATAATCATATATTTATATATTATATTAGTGATAATTATATTATTATATTATACTAATTATATAATATTTTATTATATTACTATAATACAGTAATAATAATAATATTAATTCGTTATTTATTTATTAACAATAAAATTATTTAAATAATATAAATACTATATATTATATACAGACATATATAATATGTACACACATATACACATACACATATATACAAACACACATACACATGCATACCACCATACATACATGTGTATACATATGTATTACCATATCAGTTATGTTATTATTTAATTTCTAATACAAGTCTGTAAGACACATGTTAGTTTATACAAATTTATATGCAATTTCTTTCAAATGTTGAATTGGTTTCTCCTGTCCTGAGCATCACAGCTCATAGAAAGCTTCCTGGCTACGTCCCAACCACCACCCTGTAAATCAAGATGGGATCCTCAGACCCGGAGCTCCAGGTGTGCACCCGCCCACCCAGCCTGTGTGCAGACCCACAGGCAACTCGGCCCCCGAGGTCCTCAAGTTCAGGCGATTTTCCAGGCAGACATAAATGCCTGGGAATGTGATTTTCAGGAATCAAAAGAACGGAGGTGAATCTCTACATCATGCAACAAGTATGGGGAGCTTCTCCTAAGAGGCAAACGTGTCCTTTTCGCACGCGAGGCAGCATGACTTTGTCCACAGAACAAGAAAGGAAGTGATTGGATTAAGTAGGACAGGTCAGGCTGAGGCCTGCCCAGGGGTCACATCACAGAAGCACTCAGAGCCTGATCCAGGAGGAAAGGGAACCTGGGTCTCAACACATGGAGGAAACGACGATTTATGAACTAGCACTGGGCCCCAGATGAGCTATTTGTAGGAAAGCTCTAATGCACTTGTGGAGTAAAAAGAACAGATCTCCCAGAAGTGGGGCAGATGAGTTCTGTATGTCAGAAAAGGTATATCATTGCGTGAAAGTTCCTAAAACCCTAGTGAAGCCCCACTTGAGAGGACTTGTCTAAAGATAAAAGGTTTAAAGAGAAACCACCCTTGGTGGAGGAGTACAGCAGAAGAAACAGACCATTTCCATTGTGGCACGGGTCACAAGAGTGACACAGCCGAACAGCACAGTTGGGAGAGGGGGAGATCCCAATTTCCAGGCATTGACTGGAAGCCTCATTCAGCTAAAGTAGTGTATCTGATAACTTTCAACTTTCTCTGCTGACCATTTTATCTCCCAGGAAGTAGAGAGGGAATAAAACACAACTGTTACTCTGGAATAAATGTTGAGTGACAGGTTGGATGAAGGGGAGGAAGCAGAAATCTTGTGGAGAAGCTGTTGCGTCATCATGACCCCCACCAATGGGATGAGATCTCACCAAGGGTAGTTCTACAGTTCTCAGGAGAATGACCATGTTTAAAGGTGCTCAAAAGTGTGATTTTGATGTACATGTACGATGCGGTTACTTCTAAGAGGGAGGGAAGGAGGGAGGGAGAGAGAGGGAGGGACGAGGAAAAGGAAAGAGAGAACAGCAAGCGTCCATAATGGACTTGTTGATAAACTCATCTTTCACAAGGACATGTGGAAAAGATTAAAAGGAGAGTTCGTGTATAAAGAACAATAAGAAAGTTAAGATCACATACTTGAACAATTTTGACCGGAAAATGAATGCGTAGAATAACCTGCAGCTTTCAAAGTTGATAAAGACAAAAGTTAGCTTCTCAATCCATGTTTTAAATCATACAAAGAAGAACAAGGAAGATCGAGACACACTGCTGGGAAGAGATGCCCTGAAAACAGAACTTCCCAAGAGTCCTCTTCATAGTGACCTGCAGGAGACATTATCCTTCAGATACGTATTTGAAATAACCTCTTGCAACTCAATAGTAAAAAGACAATCCAATAAAACTGGACAAGAGATTGTAATGGACACTTTACACAAGAAGATGTAAAAACGGTCATGGTGCATATGGAAAGGTGCTCAACCCCATTAATCGTCAGGGAAGAGCAAATTAACATACTCCACCCATCAGAATGACTTTTTTTTTTTTAATTTTTAATGATCACTATCAAATGTGTCTGAGGATGTGTAGCACCTGGAACTCTTGT
The DNA here is from genome assembly GCF_028023285.1 of Balaenoptera ricei. NCBI lineage: Eukaryota > Metazoa > Chordata > Mammalia > Artiodactyla > Balaenopteridae > Balaenoptera > Balaenoptera ricei. Next base: position 2,818,483 of record NC_082641.1, read on the forward strand.
ATATTGCTGGTGGAGATGTAAAAATGTACAACCACTGTATAAAATGTTTGCCAGTTTCTTATAAAATAGAACATACAGTGATCCTACGGTTCAGCCATTCTAGCCTTAGTCATTTACTCAAGAGAAATGGAAACGTGTCCACAGAATATATGTACAAGAAGGTTCATGGCAGCTTTAACCATCATAGCAAAAACCTAGAGACAAGCAAGGGGTTCGTCAGCAGGAGAATGGCTCCATGGCGAGGTATCAACAGTGGAACATTGTAGAACAATGAAAAGGGATGAGCTTCCGATACATGTGACGGATGGAGAGCGGGCCGAGTGAGAGAAACTGCACACAGAAGAGTATATAGTGTATGATCCCATATATATCAAGTTCCAAATCAGGTAAACGTAAACCTAACCAGTGGTTTAAAGAAAAGAAAGGAAAAGAAAAAGGACAGAAGTGGTCCCGGAGGATGTGAGGATGGGGGCTGACTGGTCAGGGACTTGAGGGTACTTTCTGAGGTTGTGTAATTTCTGTATCTCTACAGGGATTTGGTGATACAGATGCATATGTTTGCCAAAACTCAGTTAGTAAACACTTAGGGTTTGTGCTTTTCATTGTATGTGAGTTTTACATCTGAACAAAAACCTATACATAAATATTAAACTCTAAATACTGAATTCAGCCATTTCCTGTAAAATGGATCAGGAAAAAAAAGTGTGATTGATCAATGAATGGATGCATAGATATGTACAAAACGAGGAAAATAAAGTGTCCTTAGCAGACTATAGGTTGTGGGCATATTGGTATTAAAATTTTCAACTTTGCTCTGTGTTGAAAATTATAATAAAATGTTGAGAAATATTTATAAGAAGGAATGAAGCAGATATAGAATAGTAGTTTATAAAAGTAGCCTGAGGTGCTCTATGCTGGAATAAAGATTTTTAGCCTAGACATATCATATGTAGTGAACTGAGAATTTGCAGATGAAGTCAGCGGTCAAGATTAAGGAAGAGTAGAGATTCAAATATAGTTTTGATTCTCAAATAGAATATGAAAGTTTCACTAATATTGTGTACTGTTTAATCTGGCATTTATCCTGAGTAAAGATAGTGTAGGACTCAGTATTGTCTTAATTAGTATTCGTTCACTAATTATTGAGAGTCTGTAATTTTTAATTTATGATATTTTTGCCCAAATATGCCATTGTCTTTCTATAATGGGATTGATTTTCATCTATTCATTTATTTATTGATCCAATAATTATTTGCTAAGTGTCTACTATGTGTTAGGCAGTGTGCAAAGCACTGGGAACTGAGTGGAGAACAAGAAAGATAGTGTCCCTGCCTTCCCTGACACTATAGTCAGAGGGAAGTGAAGTAAAATACAAGACGAGGGGAAGGCTGCAGTCCCGGTGCATCTAGGCTGCAGCAGACACTGGACAGTCTCTCCTGGTGTGTTGCTGTGGACACAGTCATGTCGGCAGTGGCAGGCATGGTTAGCTTGATCCCGTGGTTGAACAATTTGATTCCTGGAGCATTTTTACAATCCAACCTCAGTTTGCAGGAGGCGCATGTTGGCACTCATTTACACAAGGGCACAGAGCACAGGCCCATCAGCTTCATATTTGATTAAAAGCCAGAGTGAGGGCCAGGGTGCCAGAGACACAGTGAGAATCCCAAAGGACCTCAATAGGGTGGAAGGATGAGTCAAGTGTTACCACGCAGGGAGCATTTCAGGTAAGTCTGCCTCCTGAATTGATGCCCCCAGATCCCTGAGCAGACCTAATGTGGAAGTTCTGGTTGACTGACCACATTATCCCAAGAACTGGAAAACAGCAACAAAGTGTCAGGTTTGCTCTCTCTGGAGCCCAAGACCCAAAACAAGTGTCAGTTCTAAGCAGCTCTGTGATGAAAGCCTTTCTTTCATTACGCTTTTCACAGGTGACTGTCCCACCACCATCGAAGGGCCCCCCTCTTTGAGAGCCGGTAAGCATGTGAGGAATTCAGTAAGTCAAGTTCAGTAAGTCTGCAGGTCATTGTCCTTTTTAATGTCTAACTTACTTGTTTCTAAAACATGTCTATGCAGTTTATACTTACTAACACGTTATAAGCAGTAATGAACACCTTGATTAGAAAAGTCAAAAGCAGCATTTTTTATGAATTAGTGGCATCTTCGTCAGTCAGCAGCTGGGAAGACAGAACAGTTCACAGCGGGAGAGCAGAGGTCTGACACCACCTGGTCCTGGATTTGAATCCCGGTAACTTTCCTCTAACTCAGCATTACCTGTTTCTGAAAAAGGAGACAGTGGCGATGCAGCGCTCTGAGGATGGAGTGAAGATGAAAAGAGATGATGTGAGTGAATGCTTAAACACGCTCATGTAACAGCAAGTAAACACTGTCAGTCACTGTGACTGTCACTGTGGATTTGAGTTTGTTGAGAACACAAAGGAAAGCCTGCTGACAGGGGTCAGGAGCCATCACGGCCAGCCGGTGGAAATAACCCAGATTCCAGGCATACCCACGCCTCTCCCAGTACCCCTCTCAGGGAAGACTCCTGCCATCTGCTAATGACATGCCCAACAGGGAGCAGAGGCAGGTACAAATGGAGAATTTAAGTTTAAAATAACAATAAAGAGGTTAACTTGGTATCTTGACGTTGGACTTGGTATCTTGATGTTGAAATTCACAGAAATGAAAATGTCTATTAAAATAGCTCATGAAAGATAGCTTAATGGAAATGGCGAGAAAAGAATTGATGATTAAGATGAAATACATAGGTTTTCTCAGTGAGGGAAACCGATCCTCTATAAAGGTGTATTTCAGCAAGAACATGAGTCCTCAGGTTGGTAGAGTGGCTGCTTCATTCACAGTCTAATCCCCAGCACTGCCCAGCACCTGCCGACCCAGGTCTGACCACCTGTTAGGGACACAGGAGGGAATTCTGCATACAGGTCCTCTGGATGAACTCAATCTAAGTGAGATGTTTAGTGTTGAGAACTGCAGTGGATTGGTGACGTTAAGACAAATGCTACTTGTCTATTCTAATTTTTTAAAATATTTGAGGACTAAGTTGTATCTTCTTTAACAAGAAACATTTGCATTCATTCTCTGCACAGTAGATAATTTTTAGGTTATTAACTCAAGAAAAATGAGTCATTTTCCATTGTCTCAAACCATCCAAGTACTTTATTTTAAATTGTGGCCATTTTTCCATTTAAAAGGAAAGATCCTTATCTAAATGACACAACTTTTTGAATTATTGTTGCAGTAAACAGGGTTGCTACATCATCGAGTTAACAGGATTTGCCCCATGCTTAACAATGGGGTCCCTCAACTTGGGGCCCCACTGTTTTCTTTTGAGAATGTTCTCAGGATGGTGCAGCAAGGCACCTGAGCTGATAGCCCTGTCCCAATCGGATGAGTTTGGAGAAGCATTTCTTAGTGGGGTGACTTCTCCCACCCTGATAGCAGGGGACATTTGGGAATGTCGGGAGGCATCCAGTTGTTGGGACTAGGGAGCAGGAGGGATTCTTCTGGCATCTAGTGGGTAGAGTCCTGGAATGCTGCTAAATGTGGAGAGCACCCATCCACAGCCAGTTCTAGCCCAAAGTGTGAACGGTCCAGGGTGGAGAAAGCCTGGTTTGGAGGAAGACCGGTCTGGTATTTGAGGGGGTGGCAGGTAATTTCAGACAGAATCTTGGGCTTTGGGGACTGTCCTCCCTGGAATCAGGGAAGGTCATGAGTGTGGAATGAAGGTGAGCTTTCCATTACCTTTTCCCCTTCTCAGCTCATGGAACATATCTTTCTCTTGACAACACGCTTGAACAATTTTAGTCAAAATTCCCACTTCCTTTGCCCTATAATATATGTGTCAACTCATCATGTTTATTGACTAAAATGACCTTGTAACTGTAACAACAAGGAAAAGGAAGCATCCCCGCAGTCTGTGTAAAGCGTGTGGTTTGAAACACACATGAGGGTTTTGTGTATGGAAAGCTGTGTGCACGTGCTTTCCTGAAACTTGACCTTTGGTGCTGACCTCGGCTCTCTGCAATTCCTCCGAGCGGCCTTCCTTTTGAAGTAACTCAAAGAATTATTTTTTACTCTGGGGTTTTGGTGAAAACCTTTGCTTTTAAAAATTCTGCGCATTTTCTCCCAAATTTATTTGTGTTGTGATTACTTTTCATAACCAACTTCCATGTGAATGTTACCTTTTGGGAAAAACTGGAAAGTAGATCCTTTTGAAGAGTAGCCTCCACTACAATGTTCCATTGCAGAGATAAATTATGCATACGTATATGTATGTATATGCGTCAGTTATATGTATGTGTGTACATGCACATAACACACACATGCACATACATATCCTTAAGACCCTAACTTATACGTTTAAAAATATGTTTTCCTCCTACTTTAAAGATACATCACTAGATGAAATAGCTCAGCAGTGTAGCTGGAGTTCAAAGTATTTGAGGAAAAGCTTTCAGGGATCTCAAGTCAGTGGTGAGAATTTCTGATGAAACACTGCAGAGACTGGGGTCAGCTACCAAGAGAAAGATGAGCAAATAATCTCCATCGAGGTGAAAAACATAATTTACGTTTTACCAAGGAAGCCAAGAGGAAAGTGGTGGAGCCCGTCCTCCACGTGTACATCAAGTTTCTTTGCTGCCCAGGGATGCTGTGTGAGAATTCACTGTCTCGCTCCCTCACCCAAGGGCAGGTGTCTAATCCCTGGTGATGGGAGCTACACCTGGGAGACTCACAGGCTGGCAGTTTCCCCTTCGCCTCAGCTCCACACTTAAAAGATTCCTTGGAAGCATCAAGTTTAACAGCTGGAAGAGCTCACAGATGCCAAATCCTTGGGTTTACAGATGAGAGACTTGATGTGCCTTCAAAGGACATGATTTGCCCAAGGACCACAACTAGGTAGTGACAGAACTGTGTTCTAAACCCAGAATGGCTGGATCTTAGTCCAGAGTTCTTTTTACCAGACTGGCCAAGGAAGAAAATCTAATTTTTTCTCCAGCAATTTAAGATTTCAGTTTTTATCACCTCTCCTCTCACCACGAAATCATCAAAACCAGCGTAAGCCTGACCCCTACATGGAGAATTTTCTCTCTCTACTCTGGTGTATACGGATGTCTCTTTTCTCTGAATTCCTGTAACATCATTTGATTGTTTAGTTGATCATAAACGTTTATTCTATATGCTGTCTTCCCCAAAATATCCTTGTGAGAAGGATTCCTAAGCTTCTATCTTCACTCTAATTTCTAGACACATCAACAATAAAAAAGTATATAAATATAACAACCAAAGATAGTACATAAATGCATATATAAGATTTTCACTTAAAATCTCAGTTAATAGCCTCCTGAATTTTTTGGTTATTTACTGACTTAAAGTAGGCATTCACAATCTAGATTTGTGACCGTAATAGTTGATTTTTTCTGAAAATTTCTGATGATGATTAGTAAATCTGTATAGTTCTCTCCAGTTCACCTGCCAACATTTTAACCTCTACAGACCCTTCTTTACAGTTCCTTCTCTTTTAAGAGAATCTCCCTTTTCATGGTAAATTCTATTTCTTACCGATACTTTGTGTCATTGTATACGTGATAAACTTTCCTTTGTATAATAAAAAGGAGGGATCATCAAGACACCAGACTTTTTCTAAATTCAATATGTATATAACTACAAGATTTTTAAGAGGTTGCTTTGTATATTTTGAGAGAATACCTCCTAAGGTTAAATTTATTGTTAATCAATCTACAGCTAAAGTAACTCCACACACCCCCAGGCATCTAAGGAAACACTGTACAAACTTGAATCTCATCACAATGCTTTGACTCAGTTATAACAACCTTACACAGAATTGAGGCCTAAACGGCAAAAGTTGGAATGAATGTTCATCAAATATGGATTTTAGAATTAAGCACAGAGACTATCAATATCTTAGCATTGTATACTGATAAATAAAGTAAGCGATGTGGTTATAGAGACAATTAGAAAAACCAGGAGTTCACCTCTGTGAGAGGGGGCGAGACCCTCAGGGAGGAACCAGCTTGCCCTGTCCTCGACTCTGCTGCTACAGACCTGCAGTCCCAGGCACCATCTCAAGGTGCAGTGACAGACCTGTCACTGCCACGGTCTGTGGGCTGGCCCTCCCACCGTTTAGAGGTTAGCCATAAATAAAAATCCTGTAAAAACATTTGAGAGATATGTAAAACGTTAACTCATGCGATTTCATCAATTGGATAATTGAGGGCAGAGCACATTGAAATACTTGGAAGTCTGAGTGATCCTCTTGGAATATTTATACGGATTAAACAAACCAGATAACTTAAAAATTCCTCTATAGTTCATATATTTATATACAGTCTAATTTCTTGAGATGCATGAAAGTCTACTTATTGTGACAACGATTCTGTGAGTTGAAAACGTACATTCAGTGCTAAGAAATGTTTGTAATAGCTGAGTCAATAGTCTGTTGAAAGTCAAAGATTAATGGTATTTTTTAGACAAAATTGGCTTGAACTTAGAAATGCAACTTTGTCAAATAACCAATTAATATAATGATTTGACAAACCTTGGGGGAAATCATATGCAATTGTATATGGTACAGTTCTCCCACCCAAGAGAGGGAAACATGCACTCTAATGAGAAAGGAAGAGCTTTGGCATGGAAACAAATTAAAAAGAAAGGAAAGCTTTCAAGACCCAAAATGTTTAGTCTACATACTAATGTTTAGGCTCTGCAGTGCCCAAGCAAATGCGTCTCCTCCAAGCGAATAAATCTTGATAATGGCCCTCCCACCAGTCAACAGGGCACAGAATAGGAGAACCTCTTTAATTCATGGGGAAAAACAACTGCCCTTTCGAATTTGCATGTGATGGCATGACAAGGAGGACAGTAAATGCATGATGGAGAGGAAATCCACGGGGGTGGGCATGTGTGGATTCTGTACTCCCTTGGCCATGGATCATGGCGATCTGGTCTCCCATGGGCACAATGACAGGGACCTTGCAGCTCAGTTTGCTAAATAACTTAGAGCCAGGGTCGCCTCTCCCTCCCTCCGTTTCCTTCTTCTCATGATCCTAGAGTATGTGTCTTCCTGGTTCAGAGGGCAGTGAAATATCAGAGGTCATACACTCCTCCCAAGACTGTTATTTGCTTGTTCTCTACTAAACACTTCTGCAAAAAGCTATTTATAAGTAGCCTCGGGTAATACACAGATCCCAAACACTTCCTCTTCTGAAACAAATTTTTGACTCATGGGCTTCACACTGAAATTTGGGTTTCCTTTTCAACAAAACAAATAAGAATTTACTCTTTAATCAATCTTGTCTTTTCTACTACACTGAGGTACAGTATTTAAATGTGGAATTCACACAAAAAGGTGGCTGCATCTTACAGGTGAAGGACGTGGAAATCCATGAGTGAATTGATGAGTCAGCACATGTTTATCAAGGGCCAGCTGTGAGTCAGACTTGGAGCTGCTGCCCACAATGGATTCTTCTCTCCAGATGGTCCTGACTGGAGATTATAACACAGCATAGTAAACCCCTAGTACAGACCTGCCCCTGGAGAAACCCAATGGGCACACATGGGAAACATAACCCTGAAGGCCAAGGTCATGACATCAAACCCAGGCTCTGCCATCTGCTACCATATGACTCTGGCCAAGTAACATAATCACTTTTCCTCGGTTTTCTCATCTATACGTTGGGGATAATAGTAGAGCACTGGAGGGACGTCAATGGGAGGAAAGCACATGAATGTAGGGCTTCTGTGCATCATGAAAATCACAGGCATTTATCAACTTCCTGACCTGGGAGGAGGGAAGGAGGGAGGAAGAGAAGGGACAATTCCTAAAGAAGTTGGAGCCAGAGCTTTGCCCTAAAAGGCAAGGAGGGTTGAGCCCGTGCAGGGCAGGGTGAGGGGCAGGAGAAGGGTGAAAACCAGGCTCGAATCACGAGTGGGATACAAGGGCGAGGAGCTCCATCACTGCTGTGGCTTGTGGGGCTGAGAGGGGGCGGGGGCTGAGTGAGGACCTTACCTGCCCCACCAGGGACTCTCCCCGAACCTCCTGGAGACCACACACTGACAGACAAGACAGACCCCGCCCTTTGGAACATCAATAACTTCAAGTCTTTTAAGGAGATAGTTCTCCTTCTAAGGTCTGTTAACTGAGAATAAATGATAACAAGAAATGTCCACCATGAACCCAATAATACTTTAAAATACATTGGTAATTAATTACCAAAGCATCTCTATGTAATATTCACTTTGCATATGTTATAAAGGTGGAAATGACACACTTTCACACAGAGTCACATGTCTCTTGGAATAACGTGAAATTTCCCTGAGGAGCTTGCTTTGGAGATGCAGAAGTGAGGAGGGATTTTAAACAGAGGTGCATGACATGACGGGATTTGTATTTTAGATGAATGATCCTGGTGGCTGTGTGGGCAAATGTGCAGATAGAAACTTGGGTTAGGAGGTCTCCCGGGAGGCTCTTGCAGCAATCCAGCGGGGGGTGAAGGGAGTCTGCAGAACATCACTGAGCAGAGATCGGAGGGGTGGAAATGTGTGGGAAACGTTTAGAAATGATACATGACATCTCCAGCCTCACCATGTCACCCTCCTACCTGGAATCTTCCACGTGCTCTTGTCTAGAGCACAAAATCAAGACTCCTAGGAATGCAGGCCTCTCTCAAATGCTTCCCCCTCAGGGAAGGTTTTCTAGGATCCCCAACTAACACTGTCACTCTGGCCCTTACCTCCAACCCCCCGTCCCTGCTGGGCTTTCCTTCTCATCCCTTTTCTGTGTCTGGGATATTCTACATGTGACTGATTTACTCTGTTACTCTCCAGTCTTACCCACTTCACTGCTCAACAGGAGGTGTTTTTATCTCATATTCACAGATGTTCTGGGCTAAGTTGTGTCCTGAAAATTCACAGATTAAATCCCTAAGCCCCAGCATCTCATAATGTGACTGTGTTTGGAGATGGGGTCTCTATAGAGGTAAATAAGGTAAAATGAGGTCGTTAGGGGGGGACCTAATCCAATCTGACCAGTGTCCTTGTAAGAAGAAATCAGGACATAGACTGGCACAGATGGTAGACCACATGAGGACACGGGGAGAAGATGGTCATCTACACGCCAAGGAGGGAAACCTCAGAGGAAACCAACCCTGCTGGCACCTTGATCTCAGACTTCCAGCTTCCAGAACTGTAAGAAAACACATTTCTGTTGTTTAAGCTGCCCGGCTTGTGATACTTGTCGTGCAGCCTGAGCTGACTAATACAACTGCCTGTTGCCAACACCTAGAACGGTGCCTAGCGCATGGTGGATATTGAGTAAGTACTCATTGAATGAGTGAATGAATGAATGGATGGATGGATGGATGTCTGCAAAGACCACCATGCCCTGTGTTAAGGACCCTCCTAACCAGCCTCCTGTCCTCCAGCTCCTCCCACGCATATCACGTGCCCCTTCCTCCATTCACCTTCTTAAGAATCTGGGTCATCTATCCACCTGCATCTGTGATGGGCAGACTCACATGCCTGCCCATGATTGAAATGCCAACCGTTGTCCGGGGACGGACAGTGAGGGAGCAGGGTGAGCGGGAGAGGGCGGGGGAGGCCAGCACCTGTGCTTTCAGTGGGGGGCCGACCCCACCAGGCCCTGGAGGAGCCCTGGGGAAGCCCTGGAGAGTGAGGTGCCCTGTGAAGCAGGGCTCTCGTCCCAGGCAGCTGCCAGCCTCTGTGCACAGAGCCTGTGGCCAGGTCTGGAGACCCCCAAACACTGGTCATTGCTGGGTGGGCAGGATGCCCTCTGAAGAGGTTGGCAGGTGCTGTCCACTAGCAGAAAAGCATGCAGAGGTGTGTGTAGGGGGGGTGACCTGTGCGAGGTGAGCTGGAAGGGGGTCTCCGGCTATCTGGGCAGGTCGCCGCCCGTGCCCACCAGAGTCCTGTCCTCCAGAGCCTGCTCTCTGCTCCTGGGCATGGGGCAGGCCTGGGCTTTGAACAAATCCTATGGAGATAGGGTCCGAGTTTCCTTTGCTGCAGGGTAAATTCCTCAGGTAGGACCCGCACCTGATTTACTCTGCTTCTCCTCACATTCATACCATGCCTGGGGCAGGCAGGTCAGGGGGCAAATACTTAACTGAACTGAATAAACGCAGCTTGTTGATTGACTGAGATCCTCTTTCTGTCTATTGCGGTCCCCAGATTTCTCACAGCTATGGGCAGCACTTGATTTCCTACAACTTCTTGGTAGATACACAATAGGATAGTCCCATAGCAAATATCATCAGGAATCTTCCAGAAACACAGACAAAACTTCACTTATGTTCAGAAGGAAACTGGACGGAGTGAAAAAACTGACAAAGGAAAACACAGGTGAATGCTTTCAATATACGTGTAATTATGTGAAATATTTGCTTCTAGAATCTGCGTGTAATTAGCTTACTACGGTGATGTTAACCTTTCCATTCGACAAAAATATGAAATCCTTGACTATGTAGAACAATTTGAAATTTATAGGCGGTAGTACAGAACCTGATTCCAATGAACACACAGAAGTTTTGGTTTTTAGAAATGGGATGTACTCTAAGAGATTTTAGACCTATGATCCGCCCATGCTAATGTTCCTCAGAAAAGAAAACTCCCTGAGATTAGAGCAGGGTGATTATACCTACCATGAAAGTGGCAAAGAGTTGCTTTTCCACATTTAAATAGATTATTCTGAGTTGAAAAAAGGAAAACTTTAGATTGAGACATTTTAAAAATCTAAGAATCCCCAAAATTGAATGAGGAGGTTATGCACTTTTTTAAAAAGTGAAACAGCTGGCAAATGCCCACGCGCAAGCGCGGGCACACGCGCATGCGCACACACACACACACACACACACACACTGATATATTCTTTGTCACTTTTTACTAATACATTTTAATTCATTTCATTTCTAGACGATCCTCAACTTTTTTTTTTTTTCTAACATCTGCATTGCATCCCTTTTTTTCCTCAGAGGCAAAAGTATCTTATAAAATCAATTCCGATGTGATACATCCAAAGTATATAAAATGACTCAGAAAATGTCTGTGTAAATTACATGTTATCCTCTATGTCAAGAGAAGAGAATGGCAGAGTGTCTCAAGCATATCAGCCACTCAAAACATGGGAGCTATTGTTAGTTTTGATTAAATAATATTAAAGGATGTGAACAATTCACATGAGAAGTGCAGAAAGCAAACAGTCAGAAATGCATATCATTGTTAAATTCAAAGAAATTAATAAAAGTTTAATAATATTAAAGTCATCAAACCCAGGAAATCATTTTAAATATTAAATGTCACTGCTATCTTACTAAAATAGGAATCTACCCATATAACCACATATAAAATGTTGGTAAACTTACAGCTTCTGGTGTTGGTATAAATCGTGACCGCCCCTCGGGTGACACTTGATGCCCGTCACCCCCTCCAGGTAGTAACCCTGTTCCTTTGGAGGAATCGCCTCCCTCCAGTGGTGATAGGGGTTAGTGGATTAATAGTCATGGGTTCTAGGTTCCCTGCAGTGGGCGAAAGAGCAGGGCTCCCCCACCCCTTCCTTCGCCAAAGTGCGTGACCACCGTCTGGTCTCCTTCCTACTTTTTGACACCCTGGCAATCGAAGCAGGAGCCGAGTAAATCTACAACAGTGTTTGCTGGGGAAGCAGCGACTAACCAGGCTCCTTCTGCTGTGGGTGTCTGCTCCTCTGTTCTCTGGAACATCCTGCGTGTCCTCTCAGCCCCAACCCTGGTTCTCTAGCCCCTGGACAGCAACTGAGTCCCCAAAATCTGTCCAATAAATGTGTTGCTTAAGTCAGCGGTCCCCAGCCTTTTTGGCACCAGGAACCGGTTTTGTGGAAGGCAATTTTTCCACGGACGGGGATGGGGAGGAAGATGGTTCAGGCGGTAATGCGAATGATGGGGAGCGATGGGGAGCGGCAGATGAAGATTTGCTGGCTTGCCTGCCGCTCACCTCCTGCTGTGTGGCCCGGGGTGGGGGGTGGTTGGGGACCCCTGGCTTAAGTTACCGGGACCAGTTTCTATGCTTTCCATTCAAGAAATCCAACCAATAAATAAATGTAAGTGAAGACCTGTAAAATGTTTGTGACTTTAAAGTAACATCCTCTGCGGGGTTTCTGTTATCAGGTTGTTTCTTTGCCTTAAAACGCGGCTTCTTATGCTCATCTCCCAGCCCAGACTCTGCCTTCTCTGCCTCACCACGTCCTGGGAACTGGGAAATAGATGTCCCCGTAGCTCACTGGTGATCTCATGATGGACATGCAGATCTCCTTAGAATTGATCATTACACTCAGAGGTTTTGTTTTGCAGGACGAGGGGGTGGGTCTGAGCAGGAATCTCTTGGGTCCATCCATCAATCTCTTCCTCCCGAAGTGCCCTGTGAGATTTTGCTTATGCTGCCGTCACGTCTGCTCTCAGGCCAGGACTTTTCCAGACCAGCTGACTATTCTCAAGCATCATAGAAACTGTTTGGGTTCCAAGTTACAGAAACACACCAGAAATTAGCTTAAGAGGGAAACAGAGGTGTGTGTATGGTGGGGGTGCAGGTGCATTGACAGTCTCAGATGACTAGGAAATCCAAAATGGAAATGGACTTGGTCACAGCATGATGTTGAAGTCCCAACAGGGGCGTGTAACCTGGCCCTTTCCCTACCCCACCCCCAACTCTGTGCTCCGGGCACCCTCCCACCTGTCAGGCAGCAGCTCAGCACACGGCTGGGCAGGCTGCACGGTTGCCCACCTCAGAAGGACATCTTCATGAGGGAGAGGGAATTATAATAATGAAGACTGTGAGCTCAAAATGCAGTGCTTAATACTTTGTGCAGTGGACGATAAGGGATTTATTTTCATTTTTGTAAATTATTTAAACGTTATAAAACACTTTCATCTTTTAAGAAAAATCAGGTTTATATTTGACTGTTCACAGAAGAGAATCATGAGCAAAACTCTTTGTCATTCGTTAATACTTTTGGTCCAATTTCTTTTTTTCATTTTACTTTTTTTAATCTTTTTAAAACATCTTTATTGGAGTATAATTGATTTACAGTGGTGTGTTAGTTTCTGCTTTATAACAAAGTGAATCAGCTATACATATACGTATATCCCCATATCTCCTCCCTGGTGGGTCTCCCTCCCACCCTTCATATCCCACTCCTCTAGGTGGTCACAAAGCACCGAGCTGGTCTCCCTGTGCTATGCGGCTGCTTCCCACTAGCTATCTGTTTTACATTTGGTAGTGTATATATGTCCATGCCATTTTCTCACTTCGTCCCAGCTTACCCTTCCCCCTCCCCATGTCCTCAAGTACATTCTCTGCAACTGTGTCTTTATTAATGTCCTGCCCCTAAGTTCTTCAGAACCATTTTTTTTTAATTCTATATATATGCTTTAGCATATGGTATTTGTTTTTCCCTTTCTGACTTACTTCACTCTGTATGACAGGCTCTAGCTCCATTCACCTCACTACAAATAGCACAATTTCATTTCTTTTTATGGCTGAGTAACATTCCATTGTATATATGTGTCACATCTTCTTTACCCATTCATCTGATGATGGACACTTAGGTTGATTCCGTGTCCTGGCTATTGTAAATAGAGCTGCAATGAACATTGTGGTACATGACTCTTTCTGAATTATGGTTTTCTCAGGGTATATGCAGAGTAGTGGGATTCCTGGGTGGTATGGTAGTTTTAGTTTTTTAAGGAACCTCCATACTGTTCTCCATAGTGACTGTATCAATGTACATTCCCACCAACAGTGAAAGAGGGTTCCCTTTACTCCACACCCTCTCCAGCATTTATTGTTTGTAGATTTTTTGATGATGGCCATTCTGACTGGTGTGAGGTGATACCTCATTGTAGTTTTGATTTGGATTTCTCTAATGATTAGTGATGTTGAGTATCCTTTCATGTGTTTGTTGGCAATCTGTATATTTTCTTTGGAGAAATGTCTATTTAGGTCTTCTGCCCATTTTTGGATTGGGTTGTTTGTTTTTTTGATATTGAGCTGCATGAGCTGCTTGTATATTTTGGAGATTAATCCTTTGTCAGTTGCTTCATTTGAAAATATTTTCTCCCATTCTGAGGGTTGTGTTTTCCTCTTGTTTATGGTTTCTTTTGCTGTGCAAAAGCTTTTACATTTCATTAGGTCCCATTTGTTTATTTTTGTTTTTATTTCCATTTCTCTAGGAGGTGGGTCTAAAAGGATCTTGCTGTGATTTATGTCATAGAGTGTTCTGCCTATGTTTTCCTCTAAGAGTTTTATAGTGTCTGGCCTTACATTTAGGTCTTTAATCCATTTTGAGTTTATTTTCATGTATGGTGTTAGGAAGTGTTCTAATTTCATTCTTTTACATGTAGCTGTCCAGTTTTCCCAGCACCACTTATTGAAGAGGATGTCTTTTCTCCATTATATATTCTTGCCTCCTTTATCAAAAATAAGGTGACCATATGTGTGTGGGTTTATCTCTGGGCTTTCTATCCTGTTCCATTGATCTATATTTCTGTTTTTGTGCCAGTACTATACTGCCTTGATTACTGTAGCTTTGTAGTATAATCTGAAGTCCGGGAGCCTGATTCCTCCAGCTCTGTTTTTCTTTCTCAAGATTGCTTTGTCTATTAGGGGTCTTTTGTGTTTCCACACAAATTGTGAAATTTTTTGTTCTAGTTCTGGGAAAAATGTCATTGGTAGTTTGATAGGGATTGCATTGAATCTGTAGATTGTTTTGGGTATTTTGGTCCAATTTCATGAAAATATTTTAGACTAAAGAAATACTAGAAGAAAGGGACTTGGGTTTTTTCATTTGTTTGTTTTTCCTTTTGGTTTTGCTTTGTTTTGATTCACCTGTGTGAAAAGAAAGAATCCTATTCTGTACAATAACCATGTCTTTTTTTTTTTTCCCCCAATCCTTAGTATTTCAAGATACTCAATAAAAAGCTATCATTCCATTAAATAACACACTTTCCCCTGCAGAAAGAAAATATAAAATGGTATCCTGAAACAGTTTTATTCTGTGTAGTTATTCTTCCTGTGCCTATGGGGGCAATGAATTTCTCAATAGGGAACCATGTTTGAGTGATACTTCAAGGTCCTCCAGCCCATCCATGACCCTGTAAATGATGCTGTAAATCTGGATGAGACTGTCTGTACTGGACACTATCTCCAGACCCATGAGGAATCCAGACTGGGGAGAGCAGTGGCCCAGTGGGAAGGGCTGTATTCACTGTGGAGTCTGTGATTCAGAGCACTGCTCCTGGGCCACGCTGGGCAAGCTCACATGCAAGGCTGAAAGGTATGACCTGTCTGCCCTAGGATTTTGAAAAATGCCAGAAGTCTGTGTACAAGCAGTGCACTTCTCCAAACATCACGGGTTTCAGCCGCTTAACAAGTCCCAGTAGCAGTGAAAAAGGATCGGAGATTGCACTCAGAGCATCAGCTCAGCAGAGGGTCCTCTGGGGAGTGCCCATCAGTCTGTGCCACCTTTCTGCAGAGAGGGCAAGGTCAAGCTTTCAATTACCATCTGCCCCTTTGAAAAGAATTGCAGTTTTGTGGTGGGTGTTGTTATTGACCTATAAAAACAAAAACAACAACAATAAACACACCTAGATATTACTTTTTAAGGCATTTACTTAATTGGAAGTACTATATTTTATGCATTTCTGATGGTTTATGCTGAGGCATTTGTGTAGAACAGCCAGAAATGACTCCTTTGTTGGGTGCTGTGGATCTGCAGACACTGGAAGAAAATCTTCAGAGAGAAACACTCATTCCCCAGATGGTGTGTCTTTATATGTTTTGCAAAGTCAAAGCATGCCAGCCCCAATGGGTTTAAACGTGATAAATATTGTCACAGCTTAGTAAGTTCTTAATTAGCTGAAAGAATAAAGTCAACAAAAGTATTTTGGAAGAACAAGGAACATTTTCACACCAAAATTAATAAGTTCAGCCTCAATGAAGCCAACTCACCATAAGCCAGTAATTTCACTCATTCTGCTGATTGAGGGGCCACGTTGCTGGCCTGGCTTGGACCTGAGATGCTCAGTAAGGGAGAATGTCCCTCTGAGCTCTTTCCACCATGGGTAGGCACTACAGGAGGTGGGCAGATTCCCCAGACAGTGGATCCTGACTCTGGAGAGCCTCCTGGGGGCCCCACACTGCTGCCCCAACTGGTGCGTTTTTAAAATCCACTTGGAGGAGGCTTTGCTCTCGTTTCTACTGTAGAGACTCCTCCTCTCACTCCAAAGACTTTCACATGGTGTCAGTTCTCCTTCCTCTCTGGTCAATTTCCAGGGTAAAGAGAAGCAAGGAAAACTGCAGGGGATTATTCACTCATTAGACCTAGCATTTGTTGCCCAGTTGATGGTCAATGTGCCTTTGGAATACTTCTTTGGTCACTACCAGCAAAAGAAAATGTTCACCCTTTTGTCTCCTGTGGCAAAAACTTGTGTGAATCTTTACCATGATCCTTAATGCTCTGCAATGTAAGTGTGTTTGTGTGTGTGTGTGTGTGTGTGTGTGTGTGTCTCCCAAAGAAGCTTATTGGCCGCCAGAGAAGGGACTGTGGTTTGGTTGCCTACATATAAAATTCAGCCTCACAAAATTCCTAAAATATGATGGAATCAGTATATATTTGTAGGATTTGGGCCATTAATTTCTTTTATTCCACCAAATTAAGCCAATGATGCCTAATAATCACAGTAAGTTTAAACTTTACTTCTGAACAATGACACAGCATTTCTGTCTATCAGTGACTCATCTCTAAATGTGCAGAACACAAAGATGTCTTCTCAAGTTCTCTGGATGAAAAAACAAAGTTCCAGACACATCTTCCCTTGACAGCATGACCAGTTTGCCATCAGTGTTCCATGGATGTATTTGGTGGGGAGAAAAAGATTTGAATTTGTGTCATTTAAATCTATTTAACTGTTTTCTTGTTGTTAACAACTAAGAAGTCACCTTCCACAGTTAATATAAAAATATTATGGATTACTAATATCACTGAGTCAACAGTTGTCCTAAACATTAAACCTCCAACCAGGGAGGGACTTTTGCTCACTGTCTGACATCCTGGGGCACGCTTACAAGAGCTTCTGGGCTCTGTATGAGAGACAGGATGCTGGGCTACGGTGTGCGCATGAGATCATTCTTATTAGATCATGTAAATTGATTTCCCTTGTGGTTGTTGTTTAAAGCCTATCCCGCCCCTCATTCTCCTCCTCCTCTTCCTCCTCCTCTTCGTCTTTCTCTCTCTCTTTTTTTTAATCTCCTCCTTCCTTACCCTGTTAAGACCATCTTTTCTATACTCTTATAGAGCAGGTTTGTTTCAGATTTTTAGCCAGCACCACTGAATGGCAGCTACTTTGGTTTAAGGTTTGCTCTGTGCCAATGAGGAGCTGGGTGACTGAGATTCACTCTTTCACTCAATACTTGTTACTCTCCCGTAGGGTGGCTACTATTAATACACCCACTTGTCAGAAGAATAATGAGAACAGAGAGGTTGAATAGTGTGTCAAGGACACAGAGCAAGGAAGAGTCACAGCTGTGCATAGCACATTCTCCTTGGAAGATTTTGGAAATGGGTTCTAAGCAAAGGGGTCTTTTCTTCCCATGTTGCAGGTGAAGTTAGACTCCTCTGTGCTGTGTGGCGAGCATCAGGTGACCACAGGAACTGATGATGGAGAGGGATGCGGGGGCAGGATTCAGTGAAAAATGTAGGGAATTTCTTTCCTGAACTTTGCGACACATCAGTTCCAGAAGGAAGAGGCCATTGTTATCTAATATCCTACTAACATCTTTGACAGGAGGACAGAAGCAAACATTCCACATCAATCATGCCAACTGTGAGTCTTATCACTAAAATGGACAATTCCGTGTTTCCTTTCATGGATGATCTTGAGGTTTTCTGCCCATGTTAGAGGGTTTTGCACATCGTTGAGGCCACGTGATTTCTGGACCAGAGGACAGGTCCCCAGCAATCATGGATTTAGGTCCCAGTTGAAATGGGTGCATGGAATAAGCTAAGCCACGTCAGTGCGTGAGCACACAGAGGCTGGGTTTCACTTGAACAGATTACAGGCTAGTCCTGTGATCTCGTGGTCAGACCTCAACTTTCATCCCTTCCTGGATGTGTCTTTTACTACCCTGTTTAGGAGGCTGTCCTGATGCATGGTTTCCGCAATAAGAAATACTCAAATTTGAGTAATGCCATGGAGTACTGCTGAATTAGAAAAGTTTCGCTAACGTCAACATTTTTCTAAATCCAATTCCATTGAAAATGTTTGCCAGCCTTCTGTAGTTCTCACAGTTAACTCTTCTGGTTCCATCACTGATAGTATTTGTGTGCACATGTGTGCGTGATGTGGAGATTAAGATAGCCTTCAGTCCAAATTGCATAAAATCTTAATTAGATGTCTTCTGTGTATAACTATTTTTCCTTGTTCCAAGCCTCTTAACCTAGTGATTCATAATTCCTAAACTTTGGATTTGAGACGTGATGAGAGAACATTTTATTTTAAGCAGTGGTTTTGGAAATTTTCCACCTAAGTCCTTTCACCAGACTCAGATTTGCACAAACCCTCCTTTTCTACCTCTTTCTATGTCAAATGGGTCTCCCTTTGTAGGTTGCTTTTAGTTTTTAAATCCCTTTCATGTGTCTTATTTTCTTTATTTTTTTATTCAGAGAATATTTTTAAAGTACAAAAGAATTCAAAGAATGAGATTACAAACAGCCTTTTTTCCATCACTCAGAATTAATGATATTGTATCGTATATTTTTCTAAGTCTTTTAAGAAAAAAAAGTGCATTAAAAGATAGAAACCAACAAACAACAATTCCTCACTTTTCGTGATGAGGGGTTGCGGGATAGGAGGAGGGGTTAGAGAATTAAATAAAGGAAGAAAGAAAACAGACCATTGGATAGACTAGTAAGCATATCTACCCTCTCTTTTCTTTAGTCCTGACTTGGACATGATCATATTATTGTAAAGGCTTTTAAACCAGGCAAGGGGCAGCGGGGGCCACAAGTGTGATGGTGCCTTTGGGGCAGACCTCAGCCTTCCACTCTGTCCATCCCTGGTGCCTGAGACCACAAAGATCACAGCTTAAGTGAGTCTGAAGAGAATCACCCCAAACATTAAACTCAATTATTTTTTTCTTGGCTTCTCTTTATTCTGAGCATTCAGAGTTTCCTTAACGGCATTCCAACTCGTGAATGTTCCAGAGAGATCAGAGCTCTTGTTCCCCGGGACATCTTTGGATCAGCATCTGGAAAAGGACAGTAGGGTCCATGGAGGACATTATGCAGGAGAATCTGGAAGGCGATGGAAGCACTTAGCACTGGTTGTGGGTGTGATGTGCTGTCCTCTACGACGTGATGCGCATTTTCCCCACAGGGCTCAATAACGAAAAGAAAGAAGCAAAGAGGGCCTAACCTTCTCTGAAAGATAGCTCCTCCTGCTGAACATGTGTTACAGACACGGACCATCAGGTGGGGGGCAGCTATTTTTGATGGCAAGAGAAGGTGGCAGATTTGTGAATTTGAGCCCAAGTCCATGTCCTCTTGTCGCCTCAATGGGCTGACTTTTTGAGACCATGGTGGCCCCAAGAATGGGAAGGAAGGAACCGGCAGGATGTCTGGGACCTCCCAGGCTCAGCCCTAAATGGTGGGCACAATGTTTTATGTCCCCAACCCTGGACTAAACTGCAAACATCCATCTCCCACATCTTATAGGAGCCACACTCACTCTAACAGAAAAAGGAAAGAAAAAGGTGCCTGTGAGGGAAAAAAATACGTGTTTAAACCCAGTGAAGCATGGCCTGGAGAGCGCTGTGTGCCCCTCTCGTATCTGCATATGGTTTACTGACCTTTTATCTTGGCTGATTACTGACTTCTGTGGTTCATCTAAACACCAAAAATGTTAGGACCGATGTTTTTCTCCATTTCCTCAAAATCCAAGTGAGTAACTGAAATCGGCCCTACTGTTTTTAACTTTCTGTGGGGAGTGCAGCCCGGCAGCCCATCTGTTGTGGAAATTTTTGAAAGACACGGAAGGTACGTTATTCTTAGCCAAAGGATTTCTCTTGGAATTTGAAATTGTTCTCAGTCTTTCATCCTTTCTTCCCTTGGCCTCCCTGGTCCCCATGTTGTGACCAGATGCCCCAGAGACACACAGAGCCTGTTGCCCCTTGGCTTCACTTTGGTGCCAGTGAAACGCTTCAGTAATGCATGGATTTCCTTCCTAATAAGATTCCAACCTATTGTATATAGGAAAATACAATGGAAATTGGTAGATGGCAATTTCAATTATTTCACTATCAACACATAGATGGAACTAAAGAGCTAGATGACAGAAATATTGCAGACACAAATGTCTCTGTTTTTGTACGTGGGGACTCGGCTCAGCCTGGCCACAGCCAGACCAGCCATATCTGAAAGCTGGTGTTTCTGTCCACAATTCTCCATGATGGGATGATACAGCCTGTGAGATGACCCTTCTACAGTTTGTATGAGAGAGTCTTTGGTTTCTCTCATCAACTCCATCGCCTGCCTTTCTTCACCTTTCAAATTTAATTCTAAATTTTAATAAGAGTAATGATGTGTTATGATTTCGTTAGATGACATAGCTAACATATGTGCAAATTCTTATTACAAATTTCCTGTACTTGGAATATTTCAGAACCTATATAGTATCATACGTAGTATGATACGAATTATGGTCATTTATAATTTAAGCGTTATGCTGGACAAAATAATTTCATATATATTAGTAAGCATCATTAAAGATCTTTCACTGTTATATTTCCAAAAAAACTTTGGTGGTGTTACTTATTTGATTATAATAACTGTAAAGTATTCCATGTATAAATCCATCGCTCATACTTTGACCAGATTGTCATTCAAACTACGTAAAAACTTTTCTTTTAGGAGAATTTTAAATGCTGAAATTCCATTTTATACACAATGCCTTCCTGACTCAAATAGTTGTCACATTGAGCTCAGGTGGTTCTGATGTTGTTTATCATCATGACTCTCAACCTACATAAAAAACTTGGAAGCTTTAAATGAGCCAAAGCCATTCATGATTTGTCTAAGGCTCAGGAGTTGGACAGGGCACACCATCTCTAGCAGCAGGTGGAGGCTGAAGAAGTCATTGACCTTAGCCCTTCCTTGCCTTTCAATCCCATAAACATGTATGGAATTCTTACCCGCTGTCAGGTACCATAACGAAGTGCCAGGGACTCTAGGTCCAGGGGCCTGCTTCCTCCTCCTGGGCACATCTTCCGGGATGTGTTTTCTCCTCCTTCTCACCCCTCCCTTTTGATCCATCTCCATATAGTTCTGCTGCTTCCTGTTGCTCATGTTAACTTTTACCAGGACAATCTCTGCATCTCTTAGCCTCACTGAGATTATATAAAGAGGATTTCACAGATCCTCGGCTACACCTGAGAAAGATGGCAGAAAGTAGAAACAATTACCATCCATAATTAAAACCAACTTAGAATGAGTCGGAAACATATCTATTAGGTTTCTTCAGCATCAATTTTCCATAGATAAATGTTTCCACTTGGTTGTGTGTGTCAGCCATTGTTGAGACCAAAAACATTTCAAAACAGATGAGAAACTACTTTGTAAGAATCGTGTCATTTCAATGTATAGATGCAATTACTTTTGCATCAGAGCTGCCACAATTTACTTTTCCATTAGTTAGTAAATAATATCAGCCTTTCACTAAACTGACACATTTTTGGATTTTTTAATGCCAATTCTCCAAGCATAATTAGAAACGGTGGCTGGAAGATCTCAATCTCCAACATTTCTCACCCATCCAGTCTGCAGCTGGAGGCCCCGAAACCTTGGCAATCACAGCTTGGGGATGTCAAGGCGAAACATCTTTTCTAAGTGAAATCCTCATTTCCTTCAGCCCCAAGACCTGCACTCATTCTGCTTCTACTCCGCATTGCGAGAACGCTAAGTTGGCAATTACTCCAGATTCTGAGCAGTTTGAATGTGACCAGGAGAAATGACAAGTATATTAAAAACCCAATCCACTTTTGCTCATGCATGGGCTGTTTGGACTTTCAAGCCACCACCATGGACCAGATTTTTGTCACTTTACTGGTTCCATTTTTAGCCTAGTTGGCTTGTGGGTCTGACTGTTTGCTGATCTCAGTTTCCTTCAGGAAGTAACAGCACCTACATTAATAACAGTGATGGCAATGGTACACACACACACATGTGAGGCCCAGGAGTTCTGCAGCCTCTTGCCTGGGGTTCACATCACTCTTGGCCAATGGCATCACTGCTGTCCCCAGCTCAGAGACCAATGATGAAGACTCAGTGTCACCTCCTTTCATTAGGCACATCCATCCTCCAGCAAAGCTCAAAAGGAGAAAGCATTGTTATTTTCCACTACTTTGTCTAATACATTTTAAGTGGCTGATTCTCCCTGGTCGTGTGACCTTCAGTGGGGATGGCCCATCCATCATGCCTTGAACTTTTCATCCTGTCCCATGCTCATTTCATCTTTGCAAGGAAACCTTTGTCCACAGCCCTGTTTACCACTCACGAGGGAGCCTCAATCTCTGTACCTCAATAACTCACTCGATGCTCAGGTATGCAAAGAAAGAGCACCAGCTCAGCACCTCCAGAATCAAGTACACGTGGTCATCAAGAAAATTCATCTACCATCATTTGTCCATCATTGTCTTGGGCAATGAAAATTACCTACTTTCAATAGAAACATTACTATATTTGTAATAGTGACTTTCTAATAGGAATCTGAGAAATCTCCTTAACATTATATAGATTTTGCATTTATCTACATCAATAGAGTAGAGTGAAATTAGACCTGAGAATTTTACTTGGTATAATACACAGCCTGGCTTGTAAACACTGGCCACCAGCTCTTCTAAGTTTCTAAGTAGAGAAGAGAATCCTCCAGGGTTTTGCTGCTAGAATCTTGGAGTAAATTCTTATAGCTCCATCCTGTCTTCTAAGGAGCTTTTTAGGAATTAAAAGCGTCTAGTAACAGATGAATAAGTAAACAAACAAAAATCTTGTCCAAGTGCCAGATTAAAATAAATGATCTAATCACTCACCATTTAAAAAAAAAATGAATTAGCGATGTGGAGATGTATTTTCCTGAAGGTCTGACTGTAAAAGGCAGGTTTTCAAATAGCCAAAACTTGGTGCTGGAGGTGGGTGTCCCCAGAGGGGACATTGGTCCTGGGTTGATAACTCCATCCTGTCTACTGCACTTTGTAAATGGAATAAAATTGCTCTGGACTGTATTTCTTTTTCTTCAATTTAGTGCAAAACTGTGGATAGAAAATGGGCCTGGAAGAATACATATAATCTTATTTAAGATGATTGTCACAGGCTTGTAAAATGATGTGCAATTTCTAATTCCTTGTTCAATGTTTCTGTAAGTAAATAAAATTACATGTAAGTGATAAAAATCGCAGATATGACTAATATAGCACTTACATTATATGTTAATTAACTCATTTTAATGCCAATCTATGGGGGGATTAGATTTAGTTCTTTCCCCAAAGTTCAGTATTGTATGACCACAAAAAAAATATCTATGGATGAGTGATTTTCAATTGACTCATGAATATCCCAGTTTCATGCATTAAGTAAGAAGCAAGGAACACACTTTCACACAGAATCTAGGGATAACGGAAATGACAAACCAAAGAAAATCAAGTATAATATGTTTCAGAAAGCTCTTCTGAGGATAGATAACCTCTTCTCTGAATTTCAAGCAAATGGTGGCTTTGGAGATATGTGTATATAGTTGAAGTGTGACCTGCTGGAGCACGTTGGGGTAGCTGTCCTGGCCTGACTCAGTCTCGCAGAGGTAGAGCAGAGTGTTCAGAGGGGGACCAGCTGGCATTGGAGCCCTGAGGTGGGATGAGCTTGGCATGAACACAGCACTGAAAGACCAAAGGAGCACAGAACAGCGAGGATGGGCAGAGTGGAGGGAAGTGAGTTCGCAGAGGTGGGCAGGACCAAGCCATCGGTGGCTTTCTTTGGCACAATAGTTTTTATTTTATCCTAAAAAAGGATGGAAAGGAGAAGACATAATTTCTCCCAATGTAGGAGAATTCCCTCTAATTTGTGTACATACTCCACTCTCAGAAACTAGAGCATAAATCTCCACTCCCTAAGTGTGGGATGCCTTTCGTGACTCAGCTCCAAAGAGTACAGTATGGGCCAGGGGAACTTGACAGCAGCTCGACACACATGACCTCAGCCAGGCGATCAAGGTCAACACCAGCTGTGAAAAGTCACGGTGAGCGCATGAACCGCTGATACGATGTGATGAGATGGCACTTTACCTCCGCGGCCTAAAGCCCATAACCCCAGACCAATCATGAGAAAACCATCAGACAAATCCCCATTGAGAGGAGCTTTATAAAACACATGACCAGTGCTCCTCACGACTGTCAAGGTCATGGAGAGTCTGAGGACCTGCCACAGCCAAGAAGAGCCTAAGGAGACCAGATGCCTAAATGTGATGTTCATGTGCTGCGAGGAAGTACTTTACAATTTCTACTACTTCATTAACATGGAAAGTGATATAAAAAGCACTATGTGACCTTCCATCACGAAGAGCACTGGGAAAAAGTAATTCGGGATTCTGGGAGAGCAGATGTCGAGTGGGATCCGAGAGGCACCTCGGCCGCTCCTGGACTAGGAGTTTCCCACCTGTGCTGATTGGAAGCTTTCCGAGGTTCTGGCCTGGTCTCCATTCTAGCAGTATCGTGAGATGGCGGGTAGAAGGCGTCCCTCCTGATTCAGTCATCCTCCTGCTGCTTTGAAGCAAACTTCTATTCCAGGCGCAAAGTGCATTCCTGGGATTAAAGTAAAATCCAGGAGAATTGCAAGGGGCTTAGATGCCCAGTTGTGAAAACAAGTCCCTGAGAGAAGGGTGCTTGGAGTCCCCCAGGCCTGCAGCACAAGTCCATCAGAACTCTTCCAACACCTGAAGTGCAAAATCCTGAAATTTTCATGGTTCATAAATGTCTTACCTAAACCCCTCAATAAGCAGTCATATTGCCATCTTTACATCCATTCCAATGAAGAGACCAAGAAGGTCATCAAATGGTTTCAAGATCACAGGATGAATGAATTTCAGGATGGCAAGAGAGCTTAGATTTTTCAGGCTCAGAAGACAGTTTTAAAAGCTATACTGCCCTGCCCCCTCTCGCTGAAAAGGAATCCTGTCTCTGGGACTTGGCGGTGTTCTTGGGTTTCTGTCTATTTAAATTTAACTTTGTTCTGGCTTCTAAAGTACTCAGACAGACACTTGCCAGATGGGCAATATAAAAATAAAAGCAGAACTAGCTAGAAAACTGTGATAGGTCCCTTTGTGGAATAAGGACTATAATCTTTTATTTATTAAGATGTTATGTTAAATATTTGAAGAGATCAACATTTAATTTTAAAAAATCTGTTGAGTTTGAAATGAGCTCCTGGTTTATGGATATCTAATGAAATAACAGCAGAACATCTACTGTATCTTTTGGATAGAATAACTCTTTATCAATTAGTTGTAAAACTGTGTTTCATAGAAATTAAATGTAGTAAATCCAGTGTCACCACATTTTCATCGCCCCACATAAAGAAGCAGAGTCTGTCTTCTCAGCCCTTGAATCTAGTCTAGACGTTGGGCTTGGAAGAGATGTTACATAACCACCAGGCATAGGCAACAAAAGTCCTTGTAACTTCTAGCTCTTGAAACCAGGCCACCATGTAAAGAAATCCAGGCTATTCTTCTGGAGACACATGACCCATCAATAGCCAGCACCAACCCCCAACAGGTGCATGAAACTATCGTGGACCATCTAGTCTCAGATGAGCCACCAGATGTGTGACCCCAAGTGACATCAGCCAACAAACTCTCCAGCAAATCCCATCCTAAATTTCTAATCTAGAAACACCTAAGCAAATAAAATGGTTGTTTTTAACTAAGATTTCTTTTTGATGTGTTACAGAGCAATGGATAGATGATACATGAAGTAACTATGACAGTGTGTAAGGTGTGCATTTGTGAGTTAGAATTGTTGACTGATATGTACAAAAGTAGAAAGATATCAAAACTTACAGTGACTTTAACTTTTAATAGCAGGATGATCTTATAATGCCCCCTCTATTTTTATGCCCTATTTCTTCATTAGTAAGTGAGAATCATATGGATGGAATGACCTACACATGGTGGTTTAACTTCCTTCTCTAGCGAGAGAAATGCAGAAAATCTTCAATTTTGAATTTGGTCATGTCAGAGGGATAGGTGTGAACCCTTTGAAATTAACTGAAGACAATTCAAATCACATGAGTTGATATGGTTGTGGCCTCCTCAAGACAGGTGAGTAGAGTCCCCCAGGGTAAGGGGGAACAGTGGGCTGGATCCCACTATTTGAGAAAGAGGAATTTGGGATTTTTCAAGTTTTAGAAGAAGTGCTTTCCAAGGCATAAGTAGTACACAGGATGGAGGGATGGAGACATAGATTCTGGGTCAGCAAGCTGACAAATTTGACAATGACTCCTGACTCAACATTAAGAGGTGGTTTGTTACTCCTGAAACCTTGGGCACCAGTGATTAAGGACCTAAAAGTAAAGGCCCGTATTCTGTGCTGCCTTGATCTCTGCTATACCTGATATGACTGTTCTCACCACAAAGTCCTTCCTCACTTGCTCCAGTGGATAGTTTCCAGACAGACCACCCTGCTTACTGAGAGGACAGGGAGCACCTCCTGTTTATATTTGAGTAGTGGTGTCAATTCCCTGCCAGCCCAGGGGATTATCCAAACAAGTCAATCATGGGGGCACCTCATCCCCGTGTTACTACAAAGCTTGCTCCCCTGCAGCTCTTGCTGCTTCACTCTGTCCCAAGTGCGACCTTCTTGAGGCCCTGCCTGGTGTGCCCTGTCCTTCCCTGGACTGAGAGTACATGTCACCAATAAACTCTGTCATCCGCATCTGTCCAGTGTTGAGTGTTCACCCATTCCCATTACTCTAGGTCAGGAATGTTTCCCTCATCAGTGGGGTAAAGGAGAGGTGATAAAACCAGAGTCCCAAATTGAGGAATGATAAAAGGATTATGTTCCTCTCAAGGTACCTGGATGGCCTGAGCAGCTACCTGGGTCAGTAAGATACCCTTGAGGAGTCGACATGCCTGCCATTGAGACAGCAGAAACCTAAACTGTTCACACAGGCCGGATGGTCACTTGAAGCAAAGATGACAGGCACATATCAGAATCTGGTACCACCCTTGCTTGAGAGTAGATATAAAGAAAGACCTTCTTCACTGTGTAAATTCTCTGGGATCTTGGACAATTTTGGGTGAAGGATGAGATTTAAGTGGTTGATTGGATGTGAAATCTATGAGTGCATTTTCATCCTAACTCCATGGTGTCTACAGTAATAATTGTTCTACTCATGTCACAACCTTGTGGGAAAATAATGTCCAGACTGTGAATGAACTGAGAAACTTTCTTAGAAATGTGGAAGTAAACTGTTCTGTACCTGTAGGCAGGATTTACACCTGTCCTCCAGGAGCCCCCCGTTACCTCCCGCATACCTGCACCATCCTCTTGCCTCCCCTAGATTTCTAATATGTGTCCACAATAAAGGTCTATGGAAATATGACGGCAAGTGAATGCAAACATTGCTTGTTTCGGGGTGGGGTGTGGGCAGTTACTCCAAACTAACATAGCAGCCAGCACTGAGTCTAGAAGAATTCTTTACAGTTATGTCTAAGTTCTTGATATCCACTTAAAATGGGGCCACCCCTTTCTTTTGTGCTCCACCAAAGGGAAAGACCTAGTTTGTTTGCCTCTTGTTTGAGGGATTTGTTTCTCTATGGGATTTTGGTTCCTTGGTTGAGTTGCGGATCATCTCTCTTAAACGAAATTTAGTAGATTGACTGTCTTCTTCTCCTCATTAGGGTTGAAGCAAGGCTCTGTACTCCTTTCTACGTTATAAGTGGAAGTCAAAGCCTAACTCTGATTTTAATTGACTGCTATATTCCTAGCACTGAGCAGACACTCAAAAGATAGTTGTTTAATGATAAAGGAAGCAACAACAACAAAAAGACATTTTATGTAAACAAATTGTCCCTGAGCTATTCTACTTGATTATTTAGAACTTGAATATTAAGCATGCTCAGATATTTGTAAGGGTAAATGACAATACGATATACACTTTGGACTTTTTACCTTGTATTTAACAAAGGAACCCACCTTTAACCTTAGCTCTGAACAAAAGGTAAAGAAGGTACAAAATTAAATGGAAAATTGCTGCTTATTTAGTTGAGAGCAGTGCAAAGGAGGTCCAGCAAAGCTCTCTCATTGCCAAGGATGTGTACAAAATGACTGTCATAGTTCTTTCCAGTCAGGAAATTCTACAAGGTTTAAAGGTGTCTAGACATTCCAACCAATGGTTCCCACAGGATAGTCTGAGAGAACGGAATGGCCGGACCACTCCAGTTGCATGGTGTAGAAAGAAAAATTACTTGCAAGCTGGATAAATTTATCTCATTTTTCATAAGCAGATGAGGACATGTACAATTACCATCAATACCACAAAACTGGCATTCACTAAAATTAATTGTTCTGTTCACACTTTAAAATGATATCCCAAGATTTATTAATTTGTTTTGTACATATTGTAACAACATGGATTAAAATGGAAGTTACTTTGTATTAATGAAGATGTCATATGTGTTATAGACTTTCCTCTGTAAAATTTGCTCTGTGATTAAGTCTTAATTATGTCTTCTCTCCTGGTGTTAACATTTCTCTTTTTTCCCCTTTATTTTCTCTCACACACCAACTTTCAGAGAGAATATATTTAATTTAAGAAAGGATCTCCAAAATATTTAAATTGTTGAAAATTCTTAAGATATTAACATAATGGGTATAACAAAATACTTTTGTTTTTAAAGTATAAGCTTTAAAGAGAAAAGAACACAAAATAATATGTGTTTATCAGTGGATCATACAAAAAAATCTTCTTCAATTAACATTATTGCCTTTGATCTTAGAGGCACAGCTATTTTCATAAAGAAATTTTATGTCTTAGATATCTTCTTTATCACTTGGAATGTATTCACAACCCAGGTTTTACATCAGAAATGCAGTGTATCTAGTAAAATGTATAAATTTGACATGAAATGTAGGTCTGGT